>NC_051210.1:54845273-55145273 GCF_015220075.1 Falco rusticolus
GACTGCAGCAGTTAGATCTGGGCAATTATTCTTTCTCCTTTATAGCTTTTTTAACTGAAGGTAAAATTTTATGGATTTAATGAATGGATGGTTTATTTGCTTGTTTTTAAGATCATCTGTATTTTCATTGTCTGTTCTGTGTTTCTTCACGTACTAAAGAAAAATTGTTACTTGGATTTCCCTGTTCTTGACAAAATGAAAAACATTGGTTTCAGATAATTTTTTTTATTAAAAGTTTTCTATAAAATATGCAAAAATATTTGACTGAGATAGGTTTTTTTCTTGACCTGAATGTCTTTACAGGGAAAAGCAATGCCTTGATCAGCCATATTTGAACCAGTGTGGTTTTTGCACTCAATGTTGTTCCCAAAAGGCCACAGCTTTTATGCCAGCCCTGTTAGTGGTGCAGAGGAAAGATCTGGAAAAAACATTACACAGAGAATGAGCTTTAGATGGCAGAGGAAGGAGGACCCAGCAACCAAAGCATGGTTACTGCCTCTCTTAAGAGAAAAGAGCAATGGTGGGGAATGCAGTTTTACGGAACTTGTGTCTAGTTTGGGAAGCAGCTGTGATTTAATGGCTGGTTCTGCTAAAGGAAGCTTACCTGCTTCTGGTTCTGCTCTACTCAGCAGTAGAGTAGACAAGAGGTCTCCCACCCCTTGCTCCCTACCCTTTCCAACAGTGCAACAGTAATTACTCTTAAAGGCCAACTCGCATACATACCCTGCATTAAAGTTACTCCCAGCAGCTGTTACCTGGTGAGGGCTTATAAAAGGCCTGTGGTAGTATTTTTAGTGGCAATTTGAATTAACAGTGTGTGCCTGCAGTTGCGTAAGTCAGTGTAATATCTACCTCTTGCTCAGGATATTTTATTGTATGTATCTTAAATACATATATGGTCATGCTAATATTACTTGTCATGATATACAACACAGGTATGTGAGTGTGTATGTAAGTTTATAAAATCTATTTCTAGCCCTTGTGGTTCTAAATATGAATCAATAATGATGAGCAAATAATGATGAGTGCATGGATTAAGAACTATCTTCAGAAATCAGATCACAGCTGTCTCCCGGTTTATTTCCCTGTTTTCTGTTGTTGACCCTGGGTTTTGTTTTTATAAGCATTGACATAGGGCAAGCCAGAAAATTTATGCCAGCGTAGGTTGTCAGGATAGATTTGCTCTCAGTATCAAAAAATTTGCAAATGCCAAACAAACCTCCTGAACAGTGCAAAAGTGAACAATGTGTAAAATAGGCTGTTGCTGTTATATAATAAGTGTAACTAATCTGTAAATACTTAGCTCTTGTTTCCTTGTTCTGCTTACTGTTTCATCCATATAAGTGCTATCCAATCATAGATAATTGATCAGTTTCTTACTTACAGAAAAACCCAACCAATGGCACAAGCAACCTCATTAAAGTTCTATTTTGTTTGATAGAATCCTATGTTTTTTTATAGAAGTCAGATGTTTTCCATATTTACTTTCATATTAAATTCTATAGAAATTTAAAGTCACATTATGCTTATTAATAATGTAACTGATAAGAATTTGAATCTGGATACATCTGTCATTTAATTTCACATGCACTTAATTTCATGAAAAAGCCATGTTACTAGTGTAAAAGTAGTCTAGCAGTAAAACTAGAACAACTAGTGGATAATAGACAGCCATATATAGTACAGGGCAAGAAACATTTCTAGTTATAACAAGTTGTAAATATGGATAATAAATGGAAGACATTTGTCTCCCTTCCTTTCTCCCTTTCTCTCTTTTCTCCCCTCTACCCATTCTTTTTCTGTCTGTACAATTCTAGAATAACAAATATACCTTACAAAGGTAGTGTACCTTTGAGCTTAATGACGACTCCCTAAATTTTTAAGAGAAGGAATAATGCATAGCACGCACAGTGTGCATAGGTATCATAGGCTGCATATACCTCTTATGTCACCCTGCCTCAGCTTCTAATGATGTGTAAGACCAACTCTCAACTCTGTTGCATCAGTTTTATACTAATGCATATTGTCAGAAGTCATTTGAATGATTATCAGTATCTTGTGGCACAGTAATGGGTCTTTCTACAGTTACATTCAGAATCCTTCCCTCTTACTCTTTTTTCTTCATTTCTGGGTATAGGATAGACAGAAATTTCTCTTGTTGCTCTTCCTTTCCTTAGGAGTTTGTTAGAGGTGCTAGTTATGTTCTAGTTATTGCTAGTTGCTTATCTTTCATGGCACCAAACAGAGAGGAGAAGCCCCAGTTGCTTCTGTGAGATTTGCTTCTCGGGACTCTGATGCATGAGTGCAGCAAATCCTACTGCAGTAGGTCAGGTTTCTGTCTGTCATGATGCATGAGCTATCCTTCATCAGCATGGGTGACAGAACAGGATATTTGTCTGCATCTCAGCCATTGCAGTGGCCCACATGCATATAAGCACAGACCCTCCTTCATGCTTTCAAAAGAAAGAATACACCAACCTGTGAGCCGAAATGGCCATAACAGGCAAATATTTGTATATATATATATATATATATATATATATACACAAAAATATACATATATATATCCAACAGTGACATCAGGCAGGGAGTTGAGACAGGCATCAGTCTCAGCAGCCTGCAGCAGCGTCCATCTGCCAGAAAGCTGAGAATGCAATTTTGTGTTACAGCTAGGGCAGCCTTGTATCAGGGTGCTGCAGCAGGCTTTCTCCCTTTTCCTTATTTTAGTTTGGGGATTTTTTTTTAAAGAAGGCATTATTTTATTGTATTGTTGCCTCAGGATGAGACTGTTCATCCACTTTCATCTGAAAGAAATCTCTTACTATGAATTTGTTTATTAATTGTTGGCAGAGTGAAATTTCTGCTGGATCAGCCAGATAAACAGACTTTCTGTTGATGGATCAGGTACCAGCCAAGTGGCCATGCACGCAGCTGGGATTAGTGGCAGTGGTGGAGTACTGACTTTCACATCAGTTCACCCATAATGAGAAAGAAATGCAATCCTAGTTACTTTAACAATGTGGTCACAAGAAAACTTTGGTCCATATGAAGTGGTACCACTTCCATCCTGACCATCTTGAGTGATACCAGCCCTGGCTGCTTGCTGCCAGTTGCTTGTTTCCAGTGCCACAGCACCTTTGCTTTTCTCATCCTTCAGTGAGCCGGTTCAGGGCACTAAACTAGAAGGAAAATACTTGTATTTTTTGTAGTATCCTTCTGCTGATACGACACATCAGACAATTGATAAATCTCTATTATCCATTAATCAGGACACTTCTCTCTTGTACAGTGTATGACAAGAGAACACACTTAAGTCCATCTGTCCAAGGTCCTGTCGGTACAAGTAGCCCTTGTCCTGAGTATAGTCTTGTTAAGCATCTGGAAGAGTTTCCTTCTTCAGATTCGAAAAATGCCTGCTATAATGGAAGGTTTAGCCAGGATTTAAAAGAGAAGAATTCTGCTTCTGCTCCTTTTCTTTCTCTAACCTCTCAACATTTCTGCATGATAAATTTTCAGTGTCCTGAGGGGTTTTGTGATTTATTTCCATTTTTTGTCCATGTTATAATAATTTCTCCTTTTTTATCTCTTGTGTTTCAGTTGCAATCAAGCTCAGAACTTGGCCAGGACATCCTGAATGACTGCCTTGCAATCCAGCCCCTACAGCCAGCCCCATTACTGCATGATGCTGCAGATAATACCCCGGGACACAGCCCAGGGTCTGCTCATGGTATTTACCCAGGTATAGAAAAGACAGATAAACAGGCTGCTATTTTATTGCTCACTTAAGATTAGGATAATTTTGTAGTGTATGTTGTACTTTGCAGAGTAGGATGTACTCTGAAATCTCTATCTATCTCATGAGGAGGACAGAACCTGCAAAGTAATATAAAAAGATAGATTTTTAACAGACTCTTACACTTTTTGAAGGGAGGCAGGACAAACCGTATTTTATCCATGAAAAGAGCAGTGTTTTTGCTCTATAGGCATTTGACTTCTGCTAGAAATTCACTTGTACCATTCCTTGCAGACTTCTTGAATACATTAAGCTTCATTGAAAATCAGAGTATTTTTCCTCTTCCTTATTCATAGATCACCTATCAGTTTTTCAATGGATCTACAGTAATGAACTTAAATGCTGCATTATGAGCTCTCATATTATGACTGTAAATACACCAATAAGCTATACATACGCCGTTGATGCTATAAATATGATAATTCTGTTTTATTGTTAAGTTAAGTATCTTGAGATTTTCATATTAAAATACCTAACTGTCATACCTGGCAAATGTAAAATTGCTGTTTACATTTCAGCTAAATTTGAAACATTTGACAAATTAAGAGCGATAATAATCTCAAAGCTCAAGACAACGATGGGCAGTATGTTAACATTTTTGAACGCAGTATTTTAGTAGTTGTAAAGATGTCTGTATTTAAATTTCAGGCAGAATGCATTAAGTCTTCTAGCAGTTCAACTTTTAATTGAGGACGAGATGTAGGAAGCAAAAGAATTGGCTGAATGTTATATGTAGTGCTGAAAATGACCTTACATGTAGTGGCCACTTCAGTTAAGTGGTTCTGTTTTACTGTGAGGCTTGTAAACCTATGAATTCTATGATACATCTTTGTCAAGGCTGTTGTGAGCTACACACAAATTGGTGGTGATGTAGGTTTATGTGACAAAAATCAGGACATTTAAAGCTGTGATTGACTGTATCCTAATTTATAAAATACTTGGTATTGTATGCTGTTAACTTTTAAATGCTTTCATCTGAGTGTAGCAGCTGTTTTTTGAAAGCTAAAGGAAATTTCAGGTTTTGTGATCAGGTCAGAAAAAGATCTGATTTTGGCCAGAGAACCTCTAGCAATGTTGGGTTGGTTACAGTTGCTTATTTTATGTTATACTTTGACAGGGAGTTGGAAATTTAAAAGACTTTATTGGCATTACCCACTGTAATGCACAAACCTGAGAAAGAAAAAAAGACTTCACTTTCCCTTTTCAAGTCCCTAGATAGGATGAAAAAATCCCTAAAGTTGAAAAAATCATAAATAATGCAATTAAAAAAATATTTTTACTGTGCTGTTTCGTTAAAATTTGACCATTCCATATTTAAGAATAAACTGGAATGTGCCATACTTTTATAAATAGTTACTGTCACACTTTACTCTGCTCCAGAACAAGTGAACGATATTACTAAAGCTTGTAAAGTGCTTTGTTTTCTTTGCAAGTTGGAAAATAAAATTACATCAGGAAAGTTACAGAAGGTTTGGCAATTCTAAGTGTATTTTAAATAATTATGCTCCAGTACTGTGAAACTTTGACCTAACTACTTTTATGCCTATGACTTAAGATGTGCTTTACTTAAGTAACACTTTTCCTTGTGTGGGGTTTTTTCCCCAATGAAATAGTACTGAGCTAGGTGCTCTTACACACATAGTAACAAAGAATTTATTCCCAAAGTAGTTTATATCTAAGATAACGTTAGGGCAGTAGGTAGATACAACAGGCAGGTAGAGGACAGAGGACTCATACAGGAAAAATGAAAGAAGTTTATTAAAGCAATCAACCCAGTGAGTGAGCTCCCTAACCATCAGGCACCACAGGCAGTGTGAGAGATGTCTGAAGAAAAAAGCAGTCTGTTAATATTAACAGCCTTGGTAAGTAGTTACAGTCGTTACCAGGAGAAAAAAAAAATGCCAAGAAGAACTGAGGTATAGATGGCCATTGCAGTGAAAAAGAGTTGTGTTTGATACATAGGGAATGGATGCAAAAGAGGAGGTCACGTAGGGTAACCAACAATCAAGAGAGTCTGTGTTGTCACCGTTTTGGCTGAATTTAACTATGGTAGACATATTCAGAATTCCTGCTAAATCTGATGTATTACCGGGTAGGACCATATACACACTGCAGGAGGCTGAAAAGTGTTAATATTACTATGTTATCTATTTTAAGGAGGATAGTTTATTTCCCTTCAGACTTGTCCTTTTATTCACCAGTTTTACTTCTAAGTTTATAATTTCGAGATTGAGACAGCTTAATGGTTGTCCAAAAATTGACTTAATGGTTAGGTTCACATTGTGAAGAAGAGAACATTTACTACTGAATTAGTACAAACATTGTAAGTAACAAGGCAATTGCACCATTTATAGTTGCTTTCTTCATGACAAAACAGAAATTCAGAAACTGCAATACACTGAAAGAAAATCATCTGTCTTGAAAGTCAGGGATGTGATGTAAAGATGTCATGGCAGGAACAATTTTAAATCCTAATCCAGACCCCACTTTATTGCTTCAGGGATTTAATTATTTCTTAATCTCAGAAACTACAGGTGCTTCCAGGGTGGCCACCTTACTCAACTAATAATCAGTCCAGCTGCCCATCATTGCAAGTATCCAGCAAGAAGACTAGAAAAAGTTTTATCATGTCCAGCTCAGAGGAGAGATCAAAGAATGTTCAAGAATTAGAACCACGCACCTTTTCTTATTAAAATATAGGCTGCATTGGGTATATAGAATCATAGAATGTTTTGGGTTGGAAGGAACTGGACCTTAAAGTTCATACAGTTCCAACCCCCCTGCCATGGGCAGGGACACCTTCCACTAGACCAGGTTGCTCAAAGCCCCGTCCAGCCTGGCCTTGAGCCCTTCCAGGAACAGGGCATCCGCAGTTCTTTGAGCAGCCTGTTCCAATGCCTCACCACCCTCATAGAGAAGAATTTCTTCCTAACATCCAATCTAAATCTACCCTCTTTCAGTTTAAAGCCATTCCCCCTTGTCCTGTCACTACATGCCCTTGTAAAAAGTCACTGTCCAGCTTTCCTGAAGGCTCCCTTTAAGTACTAGAAGGCTGCTATAACGTCTCCCTGGAGCCTTCTTTTCTCCAGGCTGAAAACCCCATTCTCTCAGTCTGTCTGGAGAGTGCTCCAGCCCTCTGATCATCTTTGCAGCCTCCTCTGGACTCAGTCTAACAAGTCTACGTCCTTATGTTGGGGGCCTCAGAGCTGAACGCACATCCCACTGAAGCACTGGCTTTTCTGTGCTCAGGGTGTCACAGCTCTGTGCCCTGCCCAATGGGGCAGCCAGGGGGGCTCTGCTGGTGCCCATGGGCAATGTCAGGCGCTGCATTGCCCACCTGCCCATGGAGGGACTGGCTCCTGCTCCCTGCTCCCCACTCCCTGCTCTGGCGCTGCTGTTGTGCTGGCATTGACACCCCATGTCTCCTTCTCACAGCGGCCTTACTTGGGAATTGAGGATTCCTCCCTTTTCATTTTAAAGATGAAGATAATTTTATGCCATGAAAGAGTGCCTGAAAAGTTCCCAAGGTGGAAGTTGCTGGTTGAGGTGGTCTCTCACCCTGTCCTCTTCACACGCATCCCAGTGCCTGGGTGCTTGACGGGCTGTAAGCACAATCACCATTACCTGCTTCTTGCACAGTTACCTTTGGCATTGGGAAATTACTCAGTGCTGACTTTGTTTTCTGCAACAATGTTGTACCACCTGTAATTTGTGTGCCTAGAATTATGCCACAGATTTTTAAAGGAAGCAGTGCTAGATGGGCATTTTGTAGAGGTCCAACTGCAGGTGCCCAGTTTGGGGAGACCATGTGCTCAGTTTGCAGGTGCCTAAAAGCAGGCTGGGGCAGCTGGTGGTCAGGGCTCAAATTCTAGGTGCTCTTGCAAAATAGCAAGAACTGGTCCAGAGGTGAAGTGAGGCTCCGGTGCTGGTGGCAGCATTATGGGCAGGCAGGGGAGCCAGCTTCTGGAGAAAGGCAAGGGTGGGCGCAGCAACTCTCCTGCCATGGGCATCCTGCATTTGGGAAAGGAGGAACATGCGCAGAGCACTGGGGATACGCTGCAAAGGTGGCATCAGTGCTTCAATGAAGATTTTCACAGGCAGAGTCTAGGCACAGAAATATCTGGAAGTCCTACCCAGACCCTGTGTTAGAAGTACCTCTCTGTTAGATGCACCTCCACATAAGACCTGGAAGCTGTAGCTGTAGCTCAAGCCAGCTGAGTGTGCAGTGTGGTACATGGGGCTGAATTCTTTGAAAAATCAGTTTTGTCCTTAGACTGGTGTCTCAGTGGGTCATGCGAGCATTTTATATTTTTTTCTCTGTGCTTAGTAATTTGTGTGTGTGATAAATGGAGTGGTATCCCCTGGTGTCACAGAATTGTGCAAACATCTTGGGTAGCAATTGGGAGGCTTTTAGCAAGCATCATTTTACCATTTTTATCAGAGGCCTATAACTACCTGTAAACTAACTCTGATATTTTTATTCTAACTCAGCTGGCAATTCTTCAATTACTTTCTAAATTTTCTTCTCCTATTTTCTGACCTGTGGAGTAGGGGAAAAAGATGATTAGTAGATGGTGTGGTGTCTTAGGATGTTTTTTCACATGTGGAAGGTATTTACCAAAGAACCCACTTTATGTTCTAAATATTTAGATTTCTAAATATTTGAGGCAAGGGATCTCAAAAGACAGGCGCTGATTAAACAGATCTCCAAATAAAGAAGCTGGATTACTGTACAAAGTGCTTTCCTAGACTTGTTTTCTTCTTCTATCCGAATATCTTGAGTGGGTGGACTTTGTAAACCCTTCAGCTTTTTAGGTGCCTCCAGTACTTGGATGCCTCCAGTATCTCTGACCTGCCTGCACAACATCTGAAGAAAGATACAGAGACCATCAGTGCAGATGGTCCATGCAACAGACCCGCTTTGGAGGCTTATTATCTTCATCATGGGATTTTGTCTTCTACTCTATTTCTTACATGATTACTTCTCAAGTTCCATGCACACTGGAGTCTTCAGATTTACAGATGAGCTGGGCAGGATCAAGGCAACAGAGACAGCATGTTTTACATTTGCTGGGCTTACCATTTATGGCTCAACACAGCACATGTCCTCATATTCCTGGCCACAAAATCCTGCAGGGAAGTATGGGCTCCCTAGAGGAGGTGAGAGGCAAGAATACATGGAGGTGATGCTCCCAACTGCAAAACAGATTTCAGATTTTTCCTTCTCAGCTAGTAAATTGCTTGTTTACAAGATATGCATAAATATTCCTTACAGAAATGGAAGGTTAAATATAGTAATTAAGAAAAAAACTACTCTTGAATGTATGTGATTTCAATTGACTGAGTTACAAAATGAAATCTTCACACTGTTTTATTCTATATGGAAAGAATTCTCAGCCATACTCCAAATTCGTGCCTGCAGTGGTAAGAGAAGAGGTATTTTTGGGCAGAAATAGATTGACAAGAGTGCTGATTTGACAGTTATAAATCCAACAAAGTAAATGATACCATTGTTAGTAATATGCAAAGGGGAGGATGATTCTTCTGCATTTAAAAATGTTCCATGATATTACAGGTTTCTGTCTCCATTAAAGAAAAAAGTATGCATTTTTACATATCTTTTTTAAATGCTACTTTTCTGTCTTTTTTTAAAAAAGGAACCATATTCAGAATCAGCTTTTTCTCTTCCAACCACCTAATTTGTTCCTATTGCTTTATGAGAATGCATGTGAATTTAGCTTCTCATTGAGAAGCCTTTACAGAGATATTTTCATGGAAAATACTTATGTGTTGATACATTGATTTGTGGTGAGCCTCCAGAAATGAAAACATGGATCCTCCTTTTCTGTGACTGTAACTCTGTGGGTGTAACTCAATCCAATGTTCACATTCAGGACTAAGATGTTTTATCCATCTTGTAAATCATGTTGTAGCTTGGGCTTTTCAAGGGACACAGAGGAACAGTATCAGCAGTTCTTTGTTTTGTGTTTTTCTGTTGGTTTTTGTGTGGGTTTTTTTTCAGAATATCTGAATCTTTTGAAAATTACTTTAAGTGTATTTTCTCTTGTATTGATAGAAAAGCCTTGTTGTAGGAGCCTTTTTGTAAAGTGATATTTACACTTAATTCTGCATCTTTCTGTGTGTACCTCCCTGGTGGTGGTATATTGGAGTCAGTGAGCGTGCTGGTTGCTGTGAACGTTTGTTCAGGTTTATACCGTTCAAATCAGGTGTTTAATGGGATCAGGCACTGCAAAGACATTCTTTGTGTGGATATTTCCTGCCAGCAGTTTGAGCAAGCAACTCACATTTAACAGCTAAACCACTAGAAAACCTTGCCGCACACACAGCTCCAAGAAGAAGTAATCAAGTTATCTAGCAGTTTCTTACATAGTGTCCAAAGTTTTCTGTCAGTCTCTTAAGGCTATCTCTACTAGGGAAATGGACCTGTCACTGACAGTATTTGTTGACTGCCGTAGTCTGTAGACTGCCAGTGGCTGACAATGTTTCCCTTCAACTGGTATTTGAAAGTTTCAGGTAGTAGCTTGGACCAATGCCATGTCTACACTAAGAAGTTTTACTAGTAGCATTTCCACTGGGAAGCAGCTGCCAGCCCTGTAATTTCACTTCACTGGGTGTGCCCACCGAGGTGCTTTTGTCAGCACAGTACCTCTGTGTGGCACAGACACTGCCCGTCGGTCTTACGTGGTCTCCCACACCATCATTTGTGGTGCTACTGTTGGAGGCTTCATTACCAGGCACTGTGGGAGCCCAGCTACACTCCTCTATCATGCTGTGATCATTTAACGTATCCTCTGTACAGTATGTATGCTTTTTCTTCCTTAAATATCCTACCTGCCCCTCTAGTCCCTGCGATAGTTAGCTCTTACTTTACACTGTGTACTGTCTCTTCATCAGAAACAGAAAAAATGTAGAGAGAAGTTGCCGGGAAACCTAGCCAAAAGGTACTATAATAGCAGATACTGCTGTGATGGTAAATATTGCGGTGGGATTCAGGTTGCTCTAGTTCAGAGAAAAGACAGATGAGTTTGCCCATGCCTGGCTGCAGATAACCTGTTCCCAGGGACAGAGTCACCAGGTCTTGGACAGTGCTGTGAGAACCTGTGCTACCACTACAGCCTGGACCAGCTAGAAATGTGCAAGCATAACTTAGGAAGTATTTGCCTGAAATGCTTATCATGGTTGGGGCAGAGAACAGCTATGACAGGGAAAACCAACTTTTACTACCTTTATGCTGGAAACACGGACATAGTCCAGCCTTTTTACTCCTGTTCAAACACAGCTTTGAATAAATTTGTTTTAGATCACAGTATTGGAAAAGTAAGTTATTTTATTTTCTTACACATTTTAATGTTTTTTCCATGGAAAACTGCAAGTTACCCTTTTTTTGCAAGGAATAATATAAATAGTCTCTGTTTTTATTTAGGTAATTAGGGTTTTCCTTTACAGTGTACTGATTTGTTGAATATTCTTTCTGCTTATTCTGCTGCAATGTGCATTTGGGGTTGGTTTTTTTCAGTATTTTCTTTCACACTGCATGTAAGCATAAAATAATAATTTCAAAAGGTCATTCCTTTGTTTTCCCTTCTGAATTTGTCTTGATGCTACTCTGAGAGATTGGTGTGGAGAGAGTGATTTTTGGGGTGCATGAGCAAAGTGAAAAAACAACAAAAGCTACCTTTATCTGTCTTAGGGGGTGTCTTCCTCAACCCTTTCTTAGTGAGTTATGCTGCTAGCTTAAGTGATGTCTCATCTCCCTGTGGGATCTTCATCCTCTGTATCTTTCTTAAGGTTTGGGATGCCTTCTACTGTCACATGTTTGTTGTCACTTGGATTGCGATTAGAAGGCTCTGGTCCATATGAGAATTAGCAAACAGTAGAGGCTAGTGCCAAGGGCAGCCACAGGCTTTTTTTGTTGGTCCTCCTGGATGTGTGATAGGGCAGCCTCCATTCCTCCAGCTTTGCCCACCAGTGTGGCTCATGCAACTTTCCCTAAGCTTTGACATTACCTCTGCAGCATCTTTATTAGGTGGGTTTATTCACAGAGTGGTTTCCTATCTATCATCTTGCACTGTCTGTGATCACCAGCTGAAAGATGTCTAGGACTGCTCTTTAATGAGGCTACAGTATAATTAAACTCCTGAACCTTTCCTTAAGTCTGCCTTAGCCCGGTGAATATCTAGTGTGTCACAAAGGCTGTTGTGGGAATCAATAGAGGCTTTCCAGAAACAGGCTGAGGACTTGGGAGATGACTTTTTACCCTTTTGGTCTTGGATAGCAACATTTAAACTTGTGACCTGTGAAATCATTTTCTTGAAGACAGATCTAAGGTGGGGTTACTCCTAAAGCAGTGTTTGTTCTGCTAGGACTGCAGCAGCCATGCAGGTATTTTAGTCTAGAGCGGTCTTCTACCAATGACAATGCCCTTTGGGGAACCGGTTTGAATTCTAGGATTTTATAAATTAATTTGAATCATTTTCTCCAACATATTCACTAAAACAACACATGTTTTTTAGGTAGAATTTTATTCTGTAAACTAGGTCTAAACAATACTTTTTATAACGAAACTGGAAGACATGACAACTGGTGAGAGATCATTTTCATATGGTAGACAGCCTATCTAGTTTATTCTCAGAGTTCATAAATATTTAAGAGCATGTATTTGGCTGCCTTTCAACATCAACGTAAGCTACCTGACACAGATGTCACTAAAAATAATTAAGAAACAGGATTTTAAGAGGGATTTGGTAATCAGTTACCTTCTGGCTGCCTGATTTCTAGAACTTCTGAAAATGAGGTTACAGGATCTGGGGTCAACTAATGAGGACACTTGGAGGGAGTCCTGTATTGCTTTTTTTTTAATCATCTAGAACCTTTCCTTATTTGGAATGTACATAAGAGCTACGTCACAGAAAATTATGAAACTATTAATGCTGGTTTAAAATTTTTGTGTGCATTATTGGGTAGGCTGGGGGCATTAATAGCAATATTTGGGTTGGGGTGACCTCTTTAAGAATTCTGGGTTTTTTACAGCTGAGAGGAAAATGTAGAAAATATTTTACTGTTTATGAAACTGTGCTTTGTGTTCACTAGCTCTAAAAATATGTATCTTAGGAAGTATTTGACACCTCTTCTACAACAGAAGCTATAGAATATTTGCAGCCTTATTCAGACAAAATTCCTAAGACAAGGAGCACAGCTATGTCACACCTGTTTTGTAGAAGTGTCATTTGGGAGCAGCAAAGATTATTTTTTATGTGGGTTTTTTTATTTCTTCCCTTTGGACAGAAAACATTTGAGAAAAACTGGTTAGTTTCTAACAATTGGCACTATAGCTTTATGGGTGGTATTACCCATTAGCATTTGGTCAGTTATCAATACTATCACCTGCCTGATGAGGGTTATTTCTCTCCTTTTGCTTTCAGTGGCCATGTTCCCCAGTACACAGACAATTCAAAGTGGAACAGCAACTGGGGCAGTGTCCTTGTCTCATCCCAGCAGCCACCTTTCCTCAGGACATAACGTACAGGGTACTCCTCTCCATCCAACCCACCAGTTACCTCTTCTCTCAGCTGTGGACTCAGAGAGGTAAGACCAGCCCCTGCTTTTCCCATGCTGAGCCTGGGGCAGGACTGCCTTCAGAGCTGCCAGGATGTGTGGAAACTGAATTGTTGGTGTGCAGAAAGTCTCTGGTGGCAGCCCCTGGGTAACAGTTGCTCTGGGTATGGGTTTACCAGGGGAAGGAGGGGTAAAAGGGACCCTGTTATCCAAGCCTGGGCAGGGAGGCTTTCCAACCATCTCCATTTCAGGGACTTCTTCCAATCCCCTCTTTATGTCCACCAATGGCCTGACCAAAGAAAGTCATACTGACTGGGACACTAAAACTTCAGAGGAGCCCAGACGTGCCTTAGAGAATGGGGGCCCTGAGATTCATGTTTCTCTTTGCATGTGGTAGGAAAGCCATATTCTGTCAATATTTTCTCAACACTATTTCTGCAGGAGCTTTGCTTTTGTTTTCCTTGACATTTTTATTAAGACCAATAGGTAAAGAAAGAATCTTTAAATCACTGCTTTGAAAGCTTGATTTATACTGAGGATTTATTTTATGCTGTCTAGGTACAAACCTTTGACCATTGCTGTTTCCATTTTAGATATTTCAGGAATGTGAAAGCAGATTACTTGGAAGTGAATTATTTTCAGCAATCTTTGTAATTGTTTATATAGTGTATGGTATTATAGATTTCCACTTAGTTCATTGAACCAGAAGTCTACCAGATTGCAAAACTGAAGAGGCTTAACCAAATAGATAGTCAGTAGAAAAGTGGAAAGATACACCATTACACAAAATACTGAATTCTTACTCTATGTATATGGATGCATAAACATTATTTTGTTCATCTGCCTATGTTTCAGTGCTCTAAATGATAAATTGCTGTATTTCCTTAATGTATTTAAAAATATTTAATTTCCTTGAGTAACAGAAATGCTAGTAGTTTGGAGAGCACAAAGTGCCCAATTATAAACCTGAAAAGAACATTCACTAGATTATAATTACTGATAAACAAGCATAATTTCTTTGGAGGAAAGCAGTACTCACTCTCCCTTGTATCAGGAACATGGAATAACATGATAGCTCAGGGAATTGACAACAGGTGTGAAAGTAGTTTGTGATTTCAGGCTGAACATGTGAATTCAGGCAGTTCTGGAGCAACTGGAAATTGTTGAGATTTTTGTGCGCGACTCTAAGATGAAACTTGTGATCATTGGGAACTCATCTCATGGTTCATTTCTTCCTCTCCATTCCTGGCCAAACAGTCTTGAACTTTTTCCCTTGCCCTGGCAAACTCTGGGGCTGCCCATGCTCTCTTGCCTGACCCAGAGGCTTTTCCTTCCTGGTATAGTTTTCTCTCCAGTGCCTGATGTGTCTAGCCTCCATACCCAGCAATTGCCTGACATGACAGGCAGGGACAGATCAATAGTTACTACAGGTATAAATTAAATGCTGATAGTTATTTTTCCCATTAGCCCATTTCTGTGGCAGTTACTAGTGTAGGACCATAGCAGACACATTTAGAGTGACTTACTCATTAAGTCCTTGAATGCATTACTGACCTCAGGATACTACAGTACTCTACAGACTAACAGTAACAAAAAGCTAGTGCCATACGCTCCTTTCTTCTACATCAACTGTATACACTATCTCTAAAAAGTCCTTAAGTGCTAATTCCCATACGTGGAACTACTTTGGATTTTTTAAAAAAAGGTGCCAGTATCTTCATTTAGGTAGTTTGACAAGTGGCAACTTAAATTCAGAAAACCACAAAGTATTACAGCAGTGTTGATTTGATTACAGAACATATAGTACAAATTAATGGAAATGTTTAGAAGAAAAACTGATGCAGAATCTGCATCTTGAATCTAATACAGTATACTTGCTGAGGGGCCCTAGAACAGATAGGCGTCATTTGAACCACTTTGTGGGTTGGTGATGGCTGTGAAAATGTGAACTGAACAAACCAACACTTCAGTGTACAAAGTGCCAGAATTAGTGTCTTGGA
Organism: Falco rusticolus; assembly: GCF_015220075.1. Lineage (NCBI taxonomy): Eukaryota > Metazoa > Chordata > Aves > Falconiformes > Falconidae > Falco > Falco rusticolus. The sequence continues at coordinate 54,860,643 of NC_051210.1, forward strand.
AAGGTGTGAATCATCCTGTTTATCCCAATCTCATCACTGAGAGCACTGCAGGATTTAGGGGTGCAAGCGGGGGATTTGCTCCCCTCCATGCAGTGCGGTTCCTGACACACTGAGAGTACCTGGGGTCATTCCAGAGCTAGGACTGGCTGACCAGCACTCGCTGCCGCAATAGCCTGCGTTTGTTGCACTTGAAGCTGATCTAAGCTGGCCTGGCTGCTTTGGTGACTCTGAGGGCCAGTCGTATGCCCCTTCCAGTGTGGACAGCAGACTCAGGTTTGTGACAGAAGTGGAAGGAAATAAGCACTTTCCTTACATCTGCAGGTACCATGGGATAGAGAAATAATTGGATGGCTTCTTTTGCACCTTTCTCCACCTAGATGATGGGAGGGAGAGTGTGGACTTCATTAAGCTTTATAAGTGCAAAAAACTGAAGCAAATGTGGGCCAGATCTTACACTGCCTTCATTCTGTGTACAAAACTCAATGTACACAGACTACAAGTCAGACAGAGAGTCTGGATCCAAGAGGAAAATTAATTTATCTAAGGAGAGAACATGCATAATAAAAATGCAGATTTATGTTTGTTCCAGCTTTTTGATACTAATTTTCAGTGCTCCCCTAACATGAAATACTGCAACTGTTCAATGAAGGTACCAAATGGTAATGGTATCCAAAAGCACATGTATAAAACGGAATATGTACTTGGCTTCCTTTTCACTCATTTTTGTAATAAAGGAAGACATGGGCATTCAAGGAAGCTGAAAAAGCAGTCTAATTAAAACGCAGATTAAAAGTTTTGGTTTTATATGATACAGTTAACTTGTACAGCTCAGTGCCCCGAACTTGATGGTGCCAAATGCTTGAAATAATTCATTTTATTTTATTTTATTTTATTTTATTTTGTTTTGTTTTGTTTTATTTTATTTTATTTTATTTTTAATTGCCCAACATACACATTTTGCTTTTAAGGCTTGCTTTTGTGCAAAAAGTAGCCTGTTAACCAATGTGAGATCAGAACAGAATTTTTCATTTTGACTTGGTGTTCCAGATGATTTTTCACCTTCCTGTGAACCAGAGCTAGTGGTATGTCCCTGAAGCATGACACATCCTGGCTTGACAGGAAATTCTAGAGACTAAAGCTGGAAAGAAGGGCTTCAGGCTGAACTGTTCAGTTTAGTATTACTGTAATACTATAAGAAGTTCTGCAACAGTGCTTCTTTTTGCTTACTTGAGTGTGTGGTTATATTCCTTTTATGCTTTTGCTGTAAAATAATAAGTAGCTCCAAGCCAGACTTCCAGAAGCAAAAGCTTCTGAGTAGTTCTAACCAAGGATTTGAGGCATCCAGTCTTTGCATATTAGAAAGCCCCTTGTATGTAGCATCAAGAAGAAAGTCTCAAAGAAGAAATGCCTCAAAGAAAGTCTGTAGTTAAATATCTTAGCAGTGTGGTTTTGAAATCAGTACAGTAATTTCTTTCCAGGCATGGTGCACTTCAGAGGCTTGTCTGCTAAGACATTATCACTTTTTGTTAGTGAGCAAATGACACATATAAGTGACAGACGCTAGAGTGGAGGGCAGCAGGTCTAACCCTGAACCTGAGCCATAAAGTCATAGAACCATTTAGGCTGGAAAAGATCTTTAACACCACCGAGTCCAGCTGTTAACCTAGAACTGCCAAATCCACCACTAGACCATGTCCCTAAGCACCATATCTGTGTGTCTTTTAAATATTATTTCCAGGTATGGTGACTCAACCACTTCCAACTCAGTCTGTTCCAATGCTTGACAACCCTTTCAGTGAATAATTTTTTTCTAATACCGTGTCTAAACCTCCCCTAGTGCAACTTGAGAACATTTGTTTTTGTCCTTTTGCTTGTTACCTGGGAGAAGAGACCGATACCCACCTCACTACAACGTCCTTTCACAGCCAGGCTAGCTTGGAATTTTTCTCCAGCCTGTTTCCATGCTTCTGTTTTCCAAAGGCACTCTTCTTTTCTTTGCATTTGCTAGAAACTGGGTTCTCTTAATACAACACAGCCAGAGAAAATGCTGAGATTTTAAATTTGTGTTTCTGTCCCCAAGGAATATGTATATTGAGGTGTCTGCTTACAGCTTCCTTCCTTAAATTTCACTTTAAACTCCACTTAAAATCTCTTTTCTTCTCACCAAAGAGCATGTGGTCAGGTTGGATATTCTTTCTTCCTGCCATCCCTTCTTCAGTCTTGATGGACCACTGGTTTGATCTGAAATAGCTCTTCCTGTGATCCTGAAGCCTGAGCATGAAAAAGGGTTTTAGACACTTGTTAATGACTGAAATGAGTGATATAAAATTAAAGTCTACAGGCACATGTAATCTACTCCCCTGAAACGCCATGGGGATAGAAACTTGCTGTGGGATCATTGCTGTGCCTGGTAAGTGCAAATTTGGTATGGACAAAGATTTTGTTTTGTGTGGGCCAAAATATTTCTTTTATTGGAGAAGATTCCCTTCCTTTTTTAAAAAAAATCATTTGCAACAGAAAAAAATATTGGAGAGAAACATGTTATATCATAGGTAAGTAAAAATTTAGGGTTTTGTTATTTTGGTCAAATGAATGCATTCATGACTTTTGGGGAAAACATCTGATTTTTCAAAATTACGCTTGGCAAAAGTTATGCTTTCCTTGCAAGTGTTTTTTTTAAAAACCATGTTTATTTGATTGTCATTGATAGCTAGCTGGACTAAGTTAGGTTATAGCGTACTGTGTTACAACAGAGTGTTTCCCCCACTGACAGTGGACTGAGGAGCGGCAAAGTCACTCACACACAGCATGAAGTATGGAGCCACACCAAAATGTGTGACCACAGTGGAATGACAGGGATGTTTAAAGCAGGGAACAGAGACAGCACCCTGGATTTTCTACATTTGCCTAGAAATACAAAGGCAATCAAGAGGGAGCAAGCATAGATTGTTCCTCGCTTAATGTCAGAAAGTGCAGCACTGTACAGGACACTGCTGGAGACAGCAACCAGCTACAGGAAGCCTATGGTTTTGTATTCTGTTCAGCCAAAACTTCAACTGAAATGAGATGAAAGGCTGATCTGGCTGTGTCAACTACATAACATTTGGATATATGCCCAAACTGTTGCAGTCCAATAAAAATTATTAGAACTCAGCCAATTAACAGAGCAGCAACCCAATAAATCGTATTTCCAGATTGCTCAAAGAAAACTGTGACCTCTGAAGAATAAAAAAATCAACATTTTCAGCTTTTATGTTCCATTTCCATTTTGGAAGCATATTGAAAGCAGCCATAAGAATTAATGTTGTCTAAATGATGGCACATGCTTTACTTTTTAGTGCAAAGTTGAGAAAAAGCAGAGGATGAAGACATAGCTACATCCAACATACTTACATAGTTCCTATCTTAGTTAATTCCTGCTAGTAGCATTTTGTGCCATAGTGTAGCGTAGAGTAATGGTAGGTTAACTGTGTCTTCACTTGCCTTGTTTATATGCAGCTGCAGTTTGCTTTCTTTTCAATGCATTTTAAATATAAATATTTAGTTGCAATGAAAATATTTTATTTGCTGTTGCCAAGCAAAGAAAATGTTTTCTTTACCTGCTACTATTACAACTATAGTACAATATGCTGTCATTATTTTTGTCATGCTCCTACTCCCTTGCAGAATTTATTGGAAACTGTAAAATAATTGGAATCAACCTTTTTCCCAGCAAACTATTAGTTGGGCAGAGTGAAACACAGAATTTAATGTAATATGAAATAATAATATTTTGCTAGATTTAGCAAGAATCAACTTTTTTCCCTACAACTCTGAAACAGTACAAATAGGGAAAATGCAACTATATTAACCCTCTAGGGATATGAAACTGACAGCGCTGTTGTCTTGCAGCCCAAATGGTTATTTGGTATTTGGGTTCTTAACTTGATTTTTTCTGTTAAAATGAAGAATTGGTTGTATCAGACATTTTTGGTGTCATCTGGCTTATTTAGCGAATGGCAATAAAAAGTCTTAAGTCCTGTTTCCTAGAATACATTAGCAGCTCTCAAAGATTTGGTAAAATTGATTCTCTTTGACTACAAAAAAAAAAAAAAAAAGATCAGAGTAATTTTACCTTCACACTGTTTGGGGTTTTTTTTAAAGTAAGTTTGCCCTTACACTTATTTCTGGTGACTCAAGGTAATCTTTATACCCACATTTGAAAAGTGCTTTCTGATACCCTATGAATATGGCCACACAGGAGGGAGAATTTGAGAGAGGAAAGAAGATGCATCAGGGGTGATTAATGGTACCATTAGAGCTAAATACAGTATTTCAGAAATTATATTTTAGATGCCAAATCAATGTGATTATAGATTTTTTAAATGACTCTACACAATTTTTGTCTGCATTTTGAAATTTGAACTCCTGGTGTTGCTTACTCTTTCCACTGTATGTATGTATGTGTACATATGTGTGCATACATAGCAATTAGATTAGCCACTTCTTCTGGATTTCCTCAAAAAGAAGATATGTCACTCCAGGTTTTCTTTGCTGTAGTGGTTCTCACTTCTATCTTGCAATCAATCATTCCCCAGTTGTGCCCTCAAACTGACAGTCTCCCATCCTTCCCACCCTTCCTGTGCTCCTTGCTTACATAGGGTGAGGTTTCAAGCATTGAGGGAGGAGGACAGATCAGCAGAAGGCTCTGTTGTGCTGCCTTGTGTTCTTTCTGTTGCCCTTTTCCTCATCTCCTGGGAAAAAAAGGCACGGAAAACTCAGCTTCTTGTTGCAGCTCTGAGATGCTATTCTTTTTCAGACGGTGGTTAAGTGAAGCAGGCAGTGAGTCAATGGGAATTCCTTTCAAGATGGCACTGAAATCCATGAGAGACCTGGAATTTTTCTTGTCATGAACACGTTGGCTCCAGTCTTGGACCAAATTTCCTGCTCTCCCTTCTCCCTTTAGGAAGGGCAGCTGTCTGCTTAGCTACAGAGAGCTCTCTGAAGGGGATGCAGCTGACAACTCGGGAAAGCATCAAGCAGTGGAGGTGGGAGAAGCCCACTGAGAGATTCCTGTATAAGTACAATGTCCCATATTGCTGGGCCAGTCATGTACTTCCATGAGCTTCCTGAGGCTGGGAGCGTGAAATCAAATGAAAGACTGCCAGCTTAAAAGAACAACAGCCAAGATAATTCTGAGGCATTGAATCTTTCAAATTCCTGTGGAAAAAGGGGAGCACCATCAAAAAGCCATAGGTCAGGCAGAGCTTTGAATGGTAATTCTCTTCTTGCTTTCCTTGTTTCCAATCAGCTTGAACAGTGATAACTTGATATCACAGTTACAATACCTGTCTCCACTGTCTTGGATTGCAATGGCAGTTCTGCTTGGTGGAATTTTAACAAAAAAGGATTTCTCTACCACCCACTTCTCAGTATTTTCTCCACCTACAAAATTAACCCCTTTGAGCCTTTAATGCCCAGACAATTAATCACAGCCAGTTCTTTAATCGAGGAGTCTTAAAGCACTTGACATAGGTGAAAAAACACCTTGTATATATTATCCTTGCTACAGCGACTTGAAAGGTTGTGTCCCTACCACATCAAAGACTCTTTTACAGGTGGCCAGCCATGCTAAAACAAACTATATGAATAGTTATAAACGCTATATAAGTACACTATTTATACTATATGACTGTACTGTTAACTTTCCTCTTCCCTTCCTTTTCCACATATTGCTTAGATTGTGCCAGCTCCAGTCAACAAATACTAGAGCAAAATCTTTTTTTCATGTAGCCATGACTGGTACTGGTCATTAACAAAACCCCTATATATGTGCCATTTTAACTAATCTCATCAAAACAGGTAAGCTTTGCTAATTTTGCCGTCTATCTTGCTTGCTATCAAATCACAGAATCACAGAATGGTCAGGGTGGGATGGGACCACCGGAGATGACACTCTGCTAAAGCAGGTTCTCCTAGAGCAGGTTGCATGGGATCATATCCAGGTGGGTTTTAAGTATCTCCAGGGAAGGAAACTCCACAGCCTCTCTGGGCAGCCTGTTCCAGTGCTCTGTCAGCCTCAAAGTAAACAAGTTCTTCCTCATGTTCAAATGGAACTTCTTGTGTTGCAGTTTGTGCCCACTGCCCTTTGTCCTGCCGCTGGGCACTACTGACAAAAGCTAGCCCCACGCTCTTGACACTTCCTTTTAAGATACTGTGGACACCGGTAAGATCCCCTCTCAGTCTTCTCCATGCTAAACGGGCCCAGCTCTCTCAGCCTTTCCTCATAAGGGAGACACTCCAGTCCCCTCATCATCTTTGCAGCCCTCCACTGGACCCTTTCCAGTAGCTCCCTGTCTCTCTTGAACTGGGGAGCCCAGAACTGGACACAGCACTCCACACACAGCCTCACCGCGGCAGAGCAGAGGGCAAGGATAACCTCCCTGCCTCTGCTGACCACACTCCTCCTCATGCACCCCAGGATCCCACTGGCCACCTTGGCCACCAGGGCACACTGCTGGTTCATGGGCAACTTGCTGTTCACTAGAACGCCCAGATCCTTCTCCACAGTGCTGCCTTCCTGCAGGTCAACCTCTAGCCTCTACTTGGTGCATGAGATTGTTCCTCCCCAGGTGCAGGACCCTACACTTGCCCTTGTTGAACTTCATTAGGTTCCTCTCCACCCAGCTCCCCAGCCTGTCCCGGTCCTGCTGAATGGCAGCGCAGCCTGCTGGGGTATCAGCCACTGCTCCCAGTTTAGTGTCATCAGCAAACTGGCTGAGGGTGCACTCTGTCCCTTCAACTACTCATTCCCCAGCAGGACACTTTTCCCTGGCTACTGTTGGAAAAGGAGAAACTACTTGATGGCTCCAGAAGCATTCCTGCTATGATTTTGTGTCCAGCAGGCATTAGGGGAAAGGCACCTTTCTGCAAATCTGGCTGATTCCTAATTGCATCGGCTCCAGGGCTTGACCACAATTCTTGATGGCAGTTTCCAAGTGGTTACAAGATGGTCCTGATTGTTTCCGGAACAAAATTAAATTTGAAGTACCCTCAGTAACACACTGATTTGTTCAGGGACAAATCTGGACTGAGACAAGTCCAAGGGTTTTTTTGTTAGGCACAAGGGAGGTAAAAGTAGGTAACTATAGTCACCAATATAAGTAAGCCAGGGATTCATTAAGTGATTAATAAATCATAATAAAGGTCACTACAGTCTGCCAAAAAAGGAGTTCTGTCTGGCTATACAAAGCAGTGCATCATCATCATCATCATCATCATCAAAATTTTTCAATATTTTTAAAATAAAAGTATTATTATTATTGTTGTTGTTATTAAGAGGGCTTTTCAGATGTTAAAACAAATGTGAAATCTGTAAAACTGTGCTTCCACTTTAAGTTTTGAAAAAGATTTTCCCCGGTTGTTGGCTGCTGGTTAAAACAGTTTTTCAGAAATTAATATTCACAAATTAATTTTGAAAACACAGAGGATGATATCCCATGATTTTTTAAATAATAGTAGTAATAAAAGACTGTCTTAAAATCATGCAAAGTTGACACTTGCTATACTCCAAATTTAAGTTATGGATCTACCAGAAATATAGTAAATAGGTTTCAAATTAATTCATAATCACACAGATAATATGTGTCAGATACAGATTCTGAGCTTCAACATAAAAGATCTCAGGTGCCTTGGATTTAAATGCAGTTACAACCTGTCCAGAAGGTTGTAGTTCTGTAGCAGTTCTGTAGTGCTACTATAGCGCTATTGCACCTTTTGTTGTATTGAGCTGAGCCCAGGCTGAGCTTTCATTTACTAATTGGATCCCACTGGTGAAGTGGGTAGTTGTTTGCTCATTGCGGGTGCAGACCAGAGCTCTTATAACCTCAACTTTCCACCTGCACAAATGTCTGTAGCACCTATTTGTAGTGTACTTTGAGGTACCCAATTTGAAGGAAATGTAGAAAAAAGTTAAACTTAAGAAGTCTGTAAAAGACCCTCATGTAATATCCTCAGAGTAGTGTGTCCTTGTAGTGCCAGTGCTGGGCAAAACATACCCCTGAAGTGAACAACCTCTGTGGCAGGTGCACCACCAGGTTCAGTCTGAACTGTTCTCTTCTGCCAGGTTTGTAAGTTTATGCTTTGATTCTAGATCAACATTTTGACGTGGTCAGACTCTGCCCAACTGTAAGTGATTTACACTTGCCTTCATTTACATTGTATTGGCTTCAGATTGCTTTTATTTGTTTTTTAATAGCTTTATGTAACAGAAAAAGATTTCTAGAACTTGAAACCTGAACCTAATACCTGACTCCGCAGTGTCCAATGACCAGAACTGACTGCTCACTTCCAGTAAGGAAGTACAGCTATTTATTGACAGATACAGATGATACAAAGCTTTCAATGAGACAGCTGGCAATGCCTCAGAAATCAGATCCCACATCAGGTCCTCCCATTAAGACTTAAGCACACCCACAGAAGTTAAAAGGAGTTTTCCATGATAAGGGTGCAATTAAAATTATTTTAATTTCTCAGTTGCCAAATCTAATGGTATGTCACCATTGGAAAATTTCTCCATATCTGGGCTGCACACTGTTCTTTTGGAAATCTGTATCTATGCTAAGTGCTAAGCATTACAGTGAACTGAGTAAAGCAGAAACAGTCTCTAGCTCTTACCTATTGGGATTTTTACAGTTTTGTGTTTCTGAACTCCTAGGTTTGTTGCTCTGGCTCCTTCTTACCACATCAGCCCCCAGAGAATTTCAGTTCCACATCATGTGATGCAGAGACAGACTCCACAACCTCCCCACCTTCAACAGCCTGCAGGAATGCCTCTAAAGACATACCAGCCAGCAGTAAATCCTTCTTTTCAACCAAATAGACTCCACATCCCAGGTAAGAAGGAAGAATCTTCATCACCGATGTTAGTTGTTCATCACTGCTGCTTGGTTTCAAATTAAATGCTTCAAGGCTGGTGCTGCTATTTCAATGCACCTTTCCTTTTGAAAGACCCTGGAAAGCAGCCTTCAGGGCCCTGCCTTCAGACTTCCTTAAAATTCTTAGCTTAGTTAATTGTTACTCATCTTATTATGGAGTTATGTGTTTCTCTTCAGACATTTTCAGAGCTGTTGTTGAAATAGAACTGCAAATAATTCTGTGATGGCCTCTGCTTTTAGCTTTTTAATGTTACGCTTCTACTCCTTCCTGACTTTACACGTAAAGTGTTACCAGGTTTTCAAGAGGTGGAGTATTTTTTTCCCTTGCACTTGTGGAATGTTTGAGACCCCTTCTTTTATTAGCATACATCCCTTACAGCTGTGTTCCTGCTTGCACTGTGGAAACAGCTTCTGCAAGACTTCTGTCTCCCTCTTTGTTCAACCAAGTATAAACTTCTGTAGCCAAGAAGAAAATTAACAGCAGCTGAAAACAATGTTAGGTTGTTTTGGGTTTTTTTCTAGCTGGTATGTAGTTTGAATGGTAATTATGTTAACATTCCAGAAATGTGTTGACAGCAGTAAGTAATGCCGTTTCCTTTCAACTGTTTAAATACATCATTTGCCATATTTACATATACAAGGTACATAGCACACTGGTCTTTCATAGGCCTTGGGATTCTGCTTTTTGATCAGGCTTCCTGAGAATTATCAGAATAGATATCTGTCCTGGTTTCAGCTGAGATAGAGTTAACTTTCTTCTTAGTAGCTGGTGTAGTGCTGTGTTTTGGATTTGGTGTGAGAGCAATGCTGGTAGGACACAGACGTTTTTAGTTGTTGCTGGGTAATATTTAAACTATGTCAACACTTTTCGGTTCCTTGGGCCCTGCCAGTGAGAGGGCTGGAGGGGCAGGGGACATTGGGAGGGGCCACAGCCAGGACAGGTGACCTGAACTAAAGATGTATTCCATACTACATGATGCCATGCTGAGTATATAAACTGGGGGAAGAAGAAGGAAGGGGGGGACCTCTGGCATTATGGCGTTTGTCTTCCTGAGTAACCATTACACGTGATGGAGCCCGGCTTTCCTGGGGATGGCTGAGCACCCACCTGCCCGTGGGAAGTGGTGAATTAATTCCTTGCTTCGCTTTGCTTGTGTGTGCGGCTTTTGCTTTACCTATTAAATTGTTCTTATCTCAACCCTTGAGTTTAACCTTCCTTTCCGATTCTCCTCCCCACCCCTCTGGGTAGGGGCAGTGGGCGAGTGGCTGCGTGGTGCTGAGTTGCCGGCCTGGGTTAAACCACAACAGTCCTTTTTGTCACCCAACATGGGGCTCGAAGGGTCTGAGATAACAACAGATTTGACTGGAATGTGCTAGTTTGAATTTATAGCTGTTATTGCTGTTTAGCTATTAAGGGGCAGGTTTCTGTGATTGCCATGGGGCTTGCTCGCCTTACAGTATATTAGAGCCTAGTGCTCGTTATTGGCTGCTTCTTGCTTTCGCTGCTTGCTGTACTGCTGTACTGCTTGTCATCTCACTGTGCTGTGCCCGGGAACATTCTGATAACAGCCATGGCGATGTGCCGGGGCTGGCAGGTGGCCAGGGCATCGCTGCTGTTTCTGTGCTGCTATACTGGGCAGGCTGGAACTCCAGTGTGAACTCAAGTCAAAGGGACCTGTGGATGAGCCCGTGTAGGAGCAGGACACCCCAAAGCACCTGTGGCCATGAATAAGCCCATGCCCAAGCAGGTATATCTTGGAGCGTCTGTGGCCATCATTATGTCTGTGCCACAGCAGATACACCTCTGAAGGAACTGTGGCCCAAGAGCAAGCCCATGTTGCAGAAGGTACACCTCGAAGCATCTGTGGCTGTGGATAAGTCCGTTCTGCAGTAGGTTCACCTTGAAGCATCAGTGGCTGTGCGTGAGTCATGCTGGAGCACCTCAAAGTGTGTGGCTGTGGATAAGCCCATGACAGAGAGGTACAGCCCTGGAGGCAGCCAGGGGTAAGGCCACGCTGGAGCTGATTTACTTCTGAAGGGATTGTAGCTGTGGGTAGGGCCACAAGGAAACATCTTCAGAACACTAAGGCTTCTTTTATTTTCTTCCGCTGATGGAAGCAGTCTTTTGAAGCAAAGGGATGAGACAGGACACTGAGGCATCTCACAGAGTTTATGAGAGTAAGGGAGAGAAAGGAAGGTGCCAGTCCTGCTTTGTTCTTGTCATACTAGACCACACATGAGCAGATCTGAGCCAGGTACTTTTCTTCCAGGAGCTGGCAATCCTGTACATCACTGGTTAGTGCTAGAACATGAAATTTACCAGTGGATGTAAAGAGTTATTGTTGGCTTTCTCTATTCTCTGATTAAAGTTGCACAAATAATCTAGAGCCAGCTGAGTACAGAATGAAATTTATTAATATACTGTTCATTGTCATATGACATATATGAAGACATGACAGAACAAGTCCAATAAATTCCTAGTGTATGGGTATGAAGGGCTCAAGTTAGCCTTCCTATTTCCAACCTTTTACTTAGTTCCCTTTTATGCTGAATATTTGGCAAGAACTCATCTTTCAGAAAGGCATCCGGACATTAAAGTCTGTCTTCCTGCCTAAAGCAAAAGTTGTCTTTGAGTGCATAGGTGGCTTTACCGCTCTCTTCCTGTCATGGTCACAGGAGCTTCAGTAATTGTAGAAGCCAGGATCACAACCAGTTGCTCCAAAGCTGAACAGTTTCCAAAGAATCCTGCCTCTCAGAGGCTCACAGATCATCTTGGATTAGTTGCTGCTCCACACAGGATTTGCACTGACTGGTGCAGCAAGCTCCATGTCTGCTTGGGCATCTTCTCTTTAGGGCAGACCAGAGTGATGCTACTGTGGTCCTATCTTCCTCTGCTACAGTCCAAAGAGGATTTAAAAGGACAAAATACGTGAGTCATTAAAACCATGACAGGATGAAGGCCCAGTAGAGACCCTCATCTGGGCTGATGTCACATATGGACTGAAGCCCTTTTCCAAATCCAAATTTAAGGTAGAGCTTAACGCTATCTTCTGAGTGGACCAAAAAACTGATAACCCCAAGGGCTTGGACCTCAAACCCGTACTTTACTTAGCCCCACATTAGCATTACTGTGTTTGCCTCCCTGTCCTCGGAAAACCTATGTTAAAAAGAGACATTGCTGACAGGAATTACATACGTATGGATAGCAACTCAGTTGCACTTGTAAAGATCTCTGCACTTAAAACTAGTAGGAAGACAATGTGGGCTGAACTTTTAATTTATTTATTTATTTAGTGTTGAAAGATATAACACATTGCAATACAATAGCCACATTTGGGTATTAAATGTTCTTTCAAAGATTAAGTAACCTATATTTGCTATAAGAGGTATTGTTCAGAATGTACTCCCTCCAGCTTAAGCACAGCTCTCTCACTCCTGTGTGCTACACTGAAAGTGTCTGCCCTGTGTGCCTGAAAGGCTTGCCTAAACTCTCCCTCTCAAAAACAAATGTTTCAAGAGTTCTTGGTTGTGTTTTCCCAGCAGCAATACAAAGATTGCCGTCTTCTTTGGTCACATCATTATAATGTAGAAAAACACTATGGAGTTACCTCATCAGCCTGGACTAGTTGGTATATAGTCTGTCTCCTGCAGTTCAGAACCTGCCTTTTAATGGTATAAAGTGCTGTAGCTATGGCCACCTCAGCTCAGTCTGCTACCAAACAATGGTGATATCTTTGTCTTAATATGTATTCTTAAACTTGTCAACTCCATTTGAATAGTCTGTACTGAGGAAGAAAAAGTTTCATTGTCCAAAAGCTTTTTGAAGAAAACAAGTTCTAAACAGACTCCCTTACTGAAAGCCTAAGCATCTTAAAACTCATGGAAATCTCTGAGCACTATCCTTTGGAAAGAAATTATGCAGGAGATCCAAGACTGACAAGCCTCTTACATTTAATATCTACTTGTGCTGTGAAACTGCTTTTTCTTGGAAGAACATTGTTTAGTGTTCAAATGTCATTATTTGTTCAGAGTCATTCTCAGCATCAGATGCACAGTAATGTCAGAGAGGGCTTTTTACTGCCTTGGTTAATGTTATATAATAGACTATATATTCACTTCCCTTTCTCTTGTGAAAATCACAATTTCCTTTGCTGCGTGGGATGTTTGGAAGTGATGATGTTAGACAACTGACTGAGCTTAAGTGAAGCTCTTCTTTCCTTTCATTAGACAGTAGTGTCTTTTATTGGATTACCATATGCAGTAAATCTTAAACTATCCTGAACTGGAGACTGGCGTGATGACTTCCCAGCTTGATGCCATTGTACACCACTGTACACCATTGTACTGTGTCTTTGTAGACAGAACAGAAGACAGTACAGGTACTAGAAATCTGCAACAATTGGTCCAGGACCTGTATTGCACTGGTGAGTCTTTTCAGCTGAGAACAGCTACAGGGATCTCGGCAGAGGTACCTGAAGACAAAGGCATCTGCCGTGCACTAGCAGCTGCAAGAATAAGGTACTGCTGCAAGACAAGTCAGAAGAGAGGCATGAGGTATGAGGTATGAAAGAAAAGAACGGCAACAGAAATTCCTCCTCCACAGCGAGTGAGCTTCTTACAGTATAGAGTGAGGTAAAACTCCTTTGGGCATGGATGTAGCTGACTTGATTTTGGATGCTTCTGAGACTGAATATTTTTGCACTAGAAACCTGACTGTCTTTTAAAATTGTGCCTGTAACTCATGTCGTTTGTGTTTGTGAGTTAAGCTGATAACCAGTGCTGGGTGAATAATGCAAGAAATAGAAAAGTCATGCAAAATATTCAGTGAAAAAAAGTTGCTATTTCTTTAAAAAAATTGTTAGCTGATATGAGTTAGCTATGCTAGTGTATCTATACAGGCAGCTCTACTGGTAACAGTTATCTTTTAATTTCAAATAATCAGATTTAAATAAATAGAAACATTTGTAGGTTTTCACATTTGCAAGTCAGTCTGGCAGTACAATACATAACTCATATCTCTGTCTTACTCTTTCTTTTCCTTTTGTTCTTCACACTCAGATGGTACCAAATGATTACTTGACGTTTGTGTAACTCACTTAGTGGAAACTGTAGAAATATACTGCAGAGGAATGCTATTTTGAAATAGTTCAGGCCAAAGACAGCTGTATTTTTGACATACCTTAGCACTAAAGACTGCTGACCCCCGATGTGTATTTCTTCATGGCAGTTATAATGATTTTCTTTAGAAAATATTCTCTGTTTGTGGTGCCAGGCAGAGAGCTGACTGAGGAGGAAATAGATGTCCATCAGAAACATCCTGCCTTATGGAAATGACAATTGTGGCAGTCGTTCATTACATATCTGTAATGAAATCTTTGTCCATATCAGTTCAATGGGATCAGGACTCTATCACAAACTTATGTGGATCATGATTTCAGCTGTGAATTTGAGGTGGACTGTGTACCTGGGATTTTCAGATGTTCAGTATCTCTCAGGGCAAGGCTGGTATGTGACAAAGAACAAGAGCTTCTTGCTTTTAGAAGAGATTCTTGCAGTATAAATCCATTTTACTTATCATATTTAAAATTTTTCACTTTCCTAAGGAAATAATGCTATCATGCCAGAAAAAATAAGTGTTTATTCTGTCTTTTGACATTATGGACCTTGGCTATAGTGTACTGGTTCAAAGAAACACAATTGACGTAAGCTTGTGCGTGTGTGTGTTTTAAATATCTTAATAACACAGCAACTGATAAAATCCAGAGTTGCAGTCTTGAGAAGAAAAGTTCAGTTGCTGGAACTTCCTTAGCCAACCTGTTCGCCTTTTTTATTTTTCCAATGCTGCATGAAGACAGAAAACTGATGCTACAGGTAGTTCTTTAACAGATAATCTCAAATGAGGAGCCAGCTATGGTCAGGGTCTAGGGCCTGAATTGCATATGGTTTTATGTTATCCTACATTCAGCAGTAGTGTAGATGATCTTGGGCGTGGCTCCATATGAATAAAGGGAAGAGCTCCTGATACCAGTTTAGATTTTGCTGTAACATGTTCAAAGACTTCTACGCTGTGACCTGATGCACTGCAGAGGTGGACAAAGACATTCTGAATAGTGCTAAATAACTGAGGGGAAGAGAATGATGTGTGCTTTGTTCTGCTCTTTCCTCTTTATGGCTCTCCATTTTACAAGACAGGTGTTTATGACACTGAATCATGAAAAGAACATGTATCTAGGAAAGCTGAATTCATTTCCTGTGCTCTCTTTCCATCTTAAAAAGTTATTTGGGGCTTTATCAGTTGATAAAAGTGCTTTTTGCACTTCTCTGGTTCTTTCTGCCATGTAGCAGTTAATGTACCAATGGGTCAAAGCTTGTAAGACTTTGCTAGACAATATGCTTTTGCTTAAGTAGGGAATGAGCAAACACAGAGGATGTGACTCGCATTAGGTCACCCCCAAGTAAGTAGTTTTTCTGCCAAGACTTCAGCTAGCCATAGTCAAAGTTACTGCCAGATTATTCTACATCAAGAGCAGGATGCTGGGAGAAAGGCACAAATAGAGAATGAGCACAGAGCAACATGAAAGGACATTTCAGCATGTGTCTTGAAGGGTCTTGCCAGCTGGCTCAGACCACTCTAGATTGAAATGGTTGTTTCTGGTAACTAGACTGACTCAACAGTAAACTTGTACAGTGTGTCCTATTGCTGGTTGAGAGAAAAGTTGATTTAAAAACATTTTTAAGGAGGCAAAACCTGTCAATAGCTATGTAGCTTCCAAGTCCAGTGTTGTATTGCTGTTGTTTTTTCTTTCAATTTTATTTTACTGCAACTGATTCTTAAATGTCAGGACTGAATATTTAAGGATTGATGGGTCGTAAATTCCTAAGATGCTTTGCAGTCTGACTCAGTGTTTTTGCAGTTAATGTTTAAAAGGGAAAAAAAGATTGAAACTGTCATGTTACAGCTAGGGCTGCAAAGTGCTCACAGCCCCTGCCAAAGACAATGAAAACTGAGTGTTCAGCCTCTCTAGAGTGAGCACAGAATGCAAATTGTGCCTGCTGTGGAAGAGGAACTGTACTCCCACTTTTTATTTTTCTTTCTTTTTTTTTTTCTCTCTTTTTCCTCTTTTTTCCCCCTTTTTTTTGTATGAAGTCAAAATACACTTTATTTCATGCAGGTTTTCAGACACAAGACTGACAATTGTTTCAGTGTTCTTTTATGTAACTATTTGCCTGATCTAAATCCTTGTTACCTATTTGTGAAGTAGGCGTTTATCTTACTGTGTGGACACAGAAGTAACTTTCAAGTCTACTAAATAAAATGCAAATACTATGGTTTTGCTCACCATTGTTAGCTAGACCTCCCCATAAGGCCTTTTCTGAGTTCCTGGGTGCAGGTTCAGACTGTTTTTTTCTGTCCATAGTCCTGGCCTATTCTGATGCTTTAAAATACTAAGTTTTCTGTTTCAATTCAATCACATATTATGCATGTGTTTTGTCATTGAAGACCACAGAAACTAGTCTCAAAGAAAAAATAATAGAATCATGAAACTCCTAAATCATGCATCCTTCCTCCTGCTTGGCAGAAAATCAGTTATGTCACATAAAGTGATACAGCATGCTTTCCACTGCATCCTTCTCCTGTCTCCAGCTTTACTTATGAAAATGCATTATCTGTACATAAACACTTAGTGCAGCTTTAGTAAACAACAGCCCTGTGTGCGTGCTTGCATAGGAAATTTAATGGAAATACACCTAGCTCCTAGCCACAATCCAGAAAATGTTTGCCACGTGCCTTATATTCATGACATGTTTCTAAGCATAAACTATCCCTGTAAAGCAATTTGAGGTTGGAAAGTTTATTTGGATTGCAGTGTGAAACTGCACCAATATAAAATCTTTATTTTTAAAATACTTTTTATTCAGAAGTTAAAACTAGATGCCCCATGCAACACATTGCTGATTACTAGTAATGAATGAATAGGCCAATAGTTATGTTCAGGTGTCATACAATACACGAGATATTTAGACATGTCGCTCTCAAATGGAGATAGGTTGTGATTCCATGTCTCATGCTTGTCCTAAAAGGATCTTCTCCGCTTATAATCTATCTTCTGGGAGTTCTCCTTGATCTTTCTGAACTGTTAAATGGTACCCAAGGGCCTTTTGTCATATGCTACTCACCCAAACATCTCATTACTTTTAGGGAGGGAGATGAGTTTTTAATCCTGTCAATTAATTTGCTTACTGCTTGTGGTTTGGTCCTGCTCAAGGACATCAGTTGATCTCAGGCATGGAAGCTAAATGTCTGGTATAAGTATGCTTTCCTAACTACACAGTATGCATGTACAGAGGCTAATTCCTAAATACATGGAAGGATGAACTTGAGTTGGCTGTCCCTGTAACTATCCAAATTAGGATTCCTCATTCCCTCCTAGTACTAAATGCTCTTTGAAGTCAAATATGTGAATATTTATAATCACTGAAAGGTTTCTGTGATTATACTGAAGGTATAATCACAAGCTTTCCTCCTTTTTTATAATGTCCAACAGACGATAAACAGATGCCTAAGGAGAGGGGAGTAATTCAAGTTCCTGAGTTGTAAGCCAGTATCTGCAGTACAGAGTTTAAATATAGAAGATGCACTAAATGGTATTTTTCAACCCCTCTTTTCTGCCTTTTTTACATTTTTTTCTGATGTTAATTTTTTAAGTGTTTAGGGAGGGTTTTCTTGTTGTTGCTTTTTATTGATCTTTCTACACTAAAAGGAAGTTCAGCTGGAAGGACTTTGTCAGATGGATGTTGGTTAACTAGACTGGCTAGAGGAGGCAGCCCTGCATGTCAGTTTTTTCTATTGACAGTAATGTCTCTGGAATAAACTTGAGACACAGGAAATTCCTTAAGATGCTTTCTGAGGTAGGGTGTAATTTTTCTGACAGTGGTGTCTTGGTATAACTTACCACAACATATTCTTCATTGAGAGAACAGCACACCAGCCCTTAGGCAATAAGCTGTTTGCTAATAAAATCTTCAGAGGCTGTATCACTCCTGGGCCAATTACTGGATAGTCAATACAATTTCTGTGTAACACCTTGGAGGTAATGCACTGTCTTTTTCCTTTTTCCTTTATGCATGGAAAGAGAGTGGTGAGAACAAGAAGCCACAGCACTGGCAGAGAGAAGCTTGATTCACATTTGTTCTTAAAAGAAAAAATATGTATATATTGTAATACTGAATTTGTAACAGTTTCATTTCTGATATATACTCTAAGAACATATTATAGAAGACAGAAATAAATGCATACCAAGTCATTTACCTATAAAAGCCATCCTTCAGACTCTGAGCAAAATCTCCAAAGATTAGACTAGCATAATTTTCTTAAAGGGGAGAGAAGACCCTCCTTTCATGAGAAAAATCTGGCCAACCTAATGCAGGACATCCGTCTGTGCTTCTTAGATTGCATAGATGTCCCTGTTTTGGTATGGATTCAATGTGAATTTACTCGTTGCTTATATGCCTCTTTCACATACCACTTAAGGAACAAAAAACAACTTAAAGAACAAAAACCCTGGTGGGGATTTTTTATGTCATGTGACACAATGGTCTTGGTTCTCTTCCATATGGACTCATTGCTACAAATGAGTGTGTTAGACTCTCACCCTGTATGCAGAAACAGCAGGCTCCATGGATCACCAGCTAGCAGCCCTTCTGAGTCTCGTATGCATGTCGCCACTATCAGCCAGCTGTCTCGGCATCAGTGACAGGCCTCCAGATTTTATTCAGACCTTAGGTATTGTTCCTTAATTTTGGATCAAGTATTTTCTTAGTTTTTTCTAGCAGCGGGCCAATGTAAAATCTGGAGAGTACCAGTTCAGACAGCAGGACTGCAGAGTAAAGGGAGAAATTTCCTGAAAAATTTCAGCTACTAGCCAGGCAGTGCCTCTCAGAAGTCATGCTAGAATCAGGATGTCCATGAATTGGATTGTATTCAGAATTAGTAGCAACTGGAGGAAGTCTTAGCTTCATATGTAAGCTGCTTTATTGATGGAAAATAATTGAAGTCCTGGTGCTGCTACAATTGAGGTTTTTATAA
Organism: Falco rusticolus; assembly: GCF_015220075.1. Classification (NCBI taxonomy): domain Eukaryota; kingdom Metazoa; phylum Chordata; class Aves; order Falconiformes; family Falconidae; genus Falco; species Falco rusticolus. The sequence goes on from NC_051210.1 coordinate 54,879,645, forward strand.
TTTTCATGGCCACGGTTCCACATGCTATCTCTTGTATCTCTGTCCAGGTCTTTTACTGACCAGTTTCTTCTCCTTGTTGTAGGTTTTGGGCAGCTTCAGACTTTCAACCCTCCACATTATGCTGACACTCAGAAGAATATGCAACACGGTGATTCTTGCAATATGGTTCCTCCTTTTGAAGACTGCTTAGTTCCCACATCAGGGGACCAGGCAGAGCTTGGCATTTTCCATAGAACTATTTCAGCTCATTCTGGTGTTACAGGTAAATGATAGTTGGGGACTTTGTGGACAGTTGCATACAGTTTGTATGCAAAGTAGTACAGACTGGCAGATCTGCTTGACCTCTATACGTGACTGGGACCTATCATGACAGACTTGCGCCTTTGCAAAGAGGAGATGGTTTTCAGACCTTTGTGTATTGGTTGGCGCTGGGGCCCAGTCACCATGGGTCACAGTAACATCTGGCCTGTGTACAGACGGCACACTGCTGAGGGCTTCTCAAGGTTCTGACTGGTAGCGGTCAGTCACTAGCTCATGCATTTGCTTTGGAATACAGTCCTTTGAGCCCTATGTGATATTTGCATAGCCACTCCACTCTGCTGTAAGTATTGTAGCAGGGACCTGAGATAATTCAAACCACTGATTTTCTTCACGCATGTTTGATTTTTCACAGTCTTGAATTTCATTTACTCACATTTCCACGACAAGAACTACCTGGGTGCCTACTATTCTGTGCACTCTTGATTGACTTAGTCTCTGCCTAGCTGAAAATTACAGTCCCTAGCTGAAAGGGGGGCTTGCATGCCGCTCTGGAAAAATCGGAAGTTACCTATGTGCAGATAGGATCAGCACAAGACAGTGGGCCTAATTTTAGGGCCTACACACAATTGATGCCCAAGTCTTTTACTGTCCTTCCACACAGGATAATTTCACTTAACAATTACTGTGCTTTTTTACGTCTTGATCCTTCAGAGTGCCTTAAAAACCCAATGCACCTATAACTTCAAAGAGGCATCTTGCAGTATGTAAAGAGATAAACCAAAAGATGGGAGTTTTTCTGCAAACATTAACTCTTGTGCTTACTACGGTTGCTTGTAAATGTTAGTCATTTCTGTGCCAGGGTCCGCTTTACAGCGAATGAGCTCTACCATATTTTGTTGCCTCTTATCATGTGTTGGTTATGATGAAACTCAATAAGCAAGCATGAAGTTTGTTTTTAAAATTATCACAATTTTAGCACCTTGGTAAGCAGTGAGTTATGTAAGTATTAATTTCATACATATGTTGGCTTGTTTGGTTTGTTTATCTATTTGTATAAAAGCCATTTCCAGTTCTCTGCTTAAGTATTAGGGTATTCTCCATGATATACAGTTACCCTAGTTAATTAATTAATTTTGTGGTTTTTCCAGCTTATGATTTCCCAGCAGGACCCATAGGTGTCTTTGGTGATTCAGCTTGCAGCATGCCTGAGGATAGCAATTTCCTACAAGTAAATGCAGTGGATCATTGTTCAAGCCAGTTTTCATCTGTCTACACTGAAGGTTAAAGTAAAATAAATCTAGTTACAAGAGCTTGATTCCATTTCATCTTGCCCTGCTGATACTGCTCTACAAAATTTTTCTCTCTATGAAACTGCGATGTATGTATGGGGATATGGGTTGATATACATACATAATGGAGAGGAAGAAACAATCACTGAGCATTCATCACGTAATCAAGCAGTCAACTGAGGAGTGTTTGGAGAAAGCAAGCTTTGCCAAAACCTTAGGAATTGTTTCTTTTCTTTTCATCTGTGGTACAGCAGCTCCACTTTTTTTCTTCTTTATTCTTTATAATTTATCAAAGGGAATTCACAGACTGAATGAGAAAACTGCTTGTTGGATGTAATCCTTTCGAGCTGAATGAGTGGACTTACTGAAGAATACAGCTTTAGAAAAATCCTTTTTAAAAAAAAAAAAAAAAGGAAAAGAAGTGAAGCCAGAGCATATTACAATATTTCAAAGGCACACAGCTCTTTGCACAACCTGTTTGCATATGATGCTTCCAAAGCTAAACACACACCAGCATCAAAAAGGAACAGAAATTAGACATATATCCTGATGCTACCCATTGGAGGCATTGGTGCGGCTTCTTTTTTGAGCCAAAGATCATTGGTACTGGATCTCTTACAGGCCTCGGGTTAGGCGTCTTTTCCTTCCCTCTGTATTTTAAGCCATACAATATGGCTATTGATGTTTTTCCAATATTCCTTCTGACCCAGTGCTTTATGCAATGAATAAGAAGAGTTAAATGCACTACATGAGAAGGTACATGGACTTTGTCTATATTTAGTCCAGCTGCTAGATAAGAATATTTTAACTTTCTCTTGATTTTTAATTATATTGTAGAGCTTTATTGCTGTATATGCTGTAGTACTCCATAGAAAGGTTTAAACTACCCCATAGAAAAGATTCTTCCTTAAATTCCACAGGTTTTTTTTAAAAACAATCTGTACTGATTCAATTAAATTCTTGTTGCCCAAACATTTTTCATTTCCATAACACTTTTTCAGGAAGAACTACTCTTAAGTTTGCTGTGTTCCCTCTGGTTGTTTATAGATGTAAAACTGAAGTGGTTTTGTGGTTTTGATTTTTCTACTCAGTGTCAGCCTGTGGTCCTTGAATTTAGTCCAGGATTCAAGCAAACGAGGTGGCCTTTTGTGAAAGGTAGGCATGTATGAGTTTTGCAGTGGAGGTGTGTTATCACTGTGATCCTGTATGCCTTGGGAGCAACTCTTACGTTATGTAAGACTGAGGTTTTAGGTTATTAATCCCTGTTCATATGTTTTGTGGACTACTTACTGTGTAATGTGCATCTTAATATTCTCATGTGACCTGATTTAAGAAAAAGGACAAGAATCCAAAGTTCATTCTCACAAGCTAGACCATAACTATGCTTCTGAAATCAGTCTAGAAAGATAAATTTTTAAATGTGCTTGTAAAAACATTTTTTCATCTTGAGAAGCATTTGAGAGTTGATGAATGCAGTTTGAATTAAATTCATAATTTAATTTCCCATTATGTTGCATAGATTAATTTACAGCCAGATGTTTATGAACACTGGCAATCTTTTGAGATTTACATTCATGAAGTATATTCTTATATACAAGCATATGTGCTTAGATATTTAATGGAGAGATTTTCATCCAACCAATGCAAAGAATATATGGATAAACCATGCACATAAATGATGTATAATAAGAAGTAATATGGCTTAAATACAGATAATTCTGTTCTAAATTCTTCCCGGTTTTATTCTGTTTCTCAGATCACACGTGAATGTGTCCCCGTTTCAGTTTGCAATAGTAGGTCTAGTTTTTACTATATGTGGTTTGCATTGGGTTAAGTGACATCAGGCTTCCATACACAGCCAAACATACACAGGCAAAAGGACAGTCCTTTTGCATTTGTGTATGATCTAGCCCAGTGCCTTGACAGCAAGTTTCACTTTTTAATAAAGCTTTAATTATGTCCTATCTTAAAGCTGATTCTGTGGGCACTGCACATGCATAACTTGCTTAAACAGGAATAATTAGGCACCCTGAACTCTTAAATTTCAAAGGTATATAGGGCTATGTTTTGTTCCACCTACGTCAGTAATGGTAGGAGCAGGCCCAGTGTGGACATATGCATGTATGTGTACATACATACTTTTGTATATATAAATCTCTCAAGTTCCTTTTAATTACATGGTTGTCCAGAATTTGTCACTTGCTGTGTATGAATCTGAAATATTGTTGCTGACCTCAGATCTATAGTACCTTGACTTTTAAATCTTTTGAAATACTTTTCCTAGTATCTCAATATACAAGCTGTCCAGTAAACAGGGAGCTTATACATCATGAAAGATCCTGACCAAAGGGAAAGTGGGAATACAGAATTCAAAAAGGGTATTCGTAATTTGGAGGTTCATCAGTTATATTTAAAAAAGGAATATTTTGCAAGTCAGTCAGTCATTCCTTCATATATATATATTACAGCTTTCTATGAGCCTTAATCTTAAAAAGAAGGAGCTGGAGTAGTCAATTTAAGCATGTGAGAGTGGGCTACCAGTCTGTAAAAAGGTACGCCTTTGTTTACTTCTGTATCAAAGACAAAGAGGATTCTTCGACTATTTCATTATTCTCTTTGGAGTCAGACTGACTTTGGGGCATCAGCTCATATCACTGAGGGCAGTTACTTAAAAAAGAATCATTTTATCTCATGTGTTTTGGGTATTTAAATAGGGAATCATGTTTGTCACATGTTACAATGAAAAATGGTGCTTGTGAAAATACATAGCATAATGCCAGTTACTGTCTTATATGCAAATACTTGTGCCTCAGTGATTTTTGTGTTGCTATTTTACTTGCTGGATTGTTAACTTTCTAAAGGGATTCATATCTAAGAGATGAAGTTATTTTAGACTACGGACATTAAATAATATTCTAATGAAATTATTTACATCATTATTTTATACAATTATCTTGTTTTCAGACTCAAATTGTCTATTTATATCTGCATTAAAATGGGTCTACACTGGAGTTTAAAATACAGTTTCAAAGTGCATGTGTACGTGGCTGAGTGTATGAGTGCATGTGTGTACTTGGATCTCCCTTTCTATGTATATATACATTTATATATACACACACATAAATAGAGGTGTTATGGTTTACTAATACCGGATGCTGAAGTATTGCAGTGCTAAGGCCATCTGTCACATTGTATTTTGTTTTCAACTTTCTTTGAAGAGGTGTGAATGAGTAAAAAATTGCATTTTAACTGTTTATTCCCTGTTTTTTCTGTGTAAATTTTATAGCTGATTTTTAAAACAGCACCTTTTTGTGTGAAATTTTGTTGGTTTGGTTTGGGTTTTTTATATTTCCTAGGAACAGATAAAACAAAAGAGAGAGATCACAATTTAAAATTAGCTGAGTGGTCTTATATTTGAAAAAAAATAATCCCTTTATTCTGTACAGAAAGCAGCATCTTGTGTAACATTTTTTTACAAAAAGCACTTTGGTGAGAAGAGAAAGTGGGAGTATGTTTTTCCTAAACCTTACACAGTATTCTACATATTTATACATGCTTATATACACACATATGAACTCCATTTGCCATGCTGTACGTCTGGCTGATATGTGCTCTAAAGACGTATCTATTGCATACCATGAAAAAATTAATTTTTTAAAAAGAATTTATTACACTTTTTTTCTCTACTAGTATGTATAATTTCATGATTCGTTACAGTTATTTTTCATATAATCCTAAGTTATTTTTGTCCTGGTTCATTAAATGCTTTTTTATGTAAAATGTAAATTGAAAGGTGTATGTGCATGGGACAAAATAAAACCAGAAAACTAACTCAATGACATGACCAGTAGAACATCTTACTGTGAGATGCCTTTAGACTGCTCCAGCCATTGTCCTTCACCATAAAACTACTAGTATTTGTATGTATTACTATAATTAGAAACAGAAATATAAAAGAAAAAAAACAACTCAGAAGTTTCTTCTAAAAAACACTTGGGTTAGAGTTCGAAGTCTGTATTTAATTAATGTTATAGTGAGGCTAGAGATTTGTAGAGATAAATGAGTGCCTCAGCGTGTGTTTACACCCTGGGTGGAGACAAAATAAAAAGAACATTTAATTACATTTTTTGTGCTGTGATAGTTTTTTTTTGCCATCTTTGTTTATGTTGTTCTACAATACAAAGGGATTTTGCTTTTCTGTCTGGTTATTGTTTCTAACATACCCCAGCGATTAATTTATTTCAAAGCATTTAATATAAGGAAAAGAGCATTTCTTTTTACTGTGCATTACTAACAAAAGACAGAGAAAGAAGTTGATGCATGCTAATGTCCAAATTGTCCAAAATGCATCCTAAGAGTCCAGCATGCTTAGGAAATAAGAGGTTGTCTTTTATACCCATAAATTAGTCTAGAAATCTGACAAAATAAAACTAATAAAATAATTAAGTGCAAAAAAATCCTGTTATATGTTTGCAAAGGGACCTTTGAAAATAATGGTCCAAGCTGATTTAAGTATGAAAATATTACAAAGGTTGGTTCTGAGTCAACCTCTGTTGAGCAGAACAAAAACTAGTAAGCCCCAGCTCACTGACTGATGTACATGTGATCTTAGTAGAGCTTTACAAAAATTGAACTTTGCCCAGTGTGTTCTTCCTTACACCGTGTCTTAATTTTATGTAGGAAACTTGGCCCTTGGTTTAGCAAATACTGTTAGTGAATCCTGCAAGCTACCATGAAGAACTGAGAGTTGCTGAATTCAAGTGTTTCAGAACTCAATTTTTCTTCTTGGTGGAGAGGAAGCCCTTAAAAAGAACTGTACAAGTTCCCTATGTAGTGGGGAGTACCATACCTTGAAGTACCTCAAAGCCATGTGCTTTTCTCTGGGTGCCTGGGCTGTATCAGTGTTTCATGATGTTCTGCAAACCCTCCTATAGCAAAATAGTGAACTGTGATAAAGAAATTGTGTGACAACTACATTCCTTCAGAGAACATAATTTCTGAATGAAAGTTTTCTGAACTTTTTATTCTATAAAGTGTTGGTATTTGTTTTTTTCCTTATTTCAGAACAAACCCCCATTTTGAAACACCAGAATTTCTCACAAGGTGGAAATTTGGCATGGGGGAGTATCATTTCATTGCTTTTATGTAGTTATAGGAGTTCTCCCGTGTATCTGTGCCAAAGCCGCCCTGTATTCCAGAATTTATACCCACTCTGCTGTAATGGAAAATCGTTCAATAAAGCTCTGTTTGCTACATAGCTATCTCCTTCAATAAAAGGGAAAAAACATCTTCCATTCTGAATATGAATCTTTTCATATTTACTGCACCTACTTACAAGACACCTTGTGTTTGAAATAAGAGTGACTATGTCTGTTTGAAAAAACTTTCCATTGTTCTAGGCCATAATCCTCAGGAAAATGCTTCTTCACAATCATGCGGTTTCCTACCTTGGATCACTTTAGCACCCCAAATAACATCAAATGCATTTTGAATTACCTGATTTTTAAACTCTGTCTGTAAACCACTGTAAATACGCCTCCTCAAGAAGCAGCTTTATAAAGCTTCTGTCTCCCATAACGGACAGGCTTAAAGTCGCCAACTTCTGCATGACTGTATACTCACTCCCTGCAATATATAGTTACAGGAAACAAAATGGTAATGTTACAGAACAAAAAATGTTAGCTTTTTAAGGTTGCTGTGTCTCCTTCCAAAATGTTAATTAATTTTTTTCCTCTACCTTTTCTGAAACGATGTTTTCATTTAAAAGGTAAGTATGTAAAGTCCTTTTACCACATCTTCTCATGCCATTTATAGATTTACAAGCAAAGCAAATTTACCCAGCAGTCAGTATCATTAATGATTCACAAATGAGATGGGCTAGTTCAGTGAACTGTAACAAAGAACACGTTTCTATGTGTCCAGTTAAAAGTTCGAACATACCTTTTTTATAACTAGAAAATGCAGACCTCATGTATGGCTAACTGGGTACATGGGACAAAGCATTACAGTACATCTAGGTAGACAGAAGAAAATATAACCATTTCCTCAATATCATGCATTTTCCCATTTTGACTAAAAATGTACTTGAACCTGCCAAGTGAAGCACACTGCAGGCTTTGCTACACATGTAAATCATCCGTATTCAGGTATTCCAGGAATGGACACAGTGAGGCTGATTAAGGTTATGAAAAACAGGGTGATCTGGCCTCCTCATTCCCTGAAAATTCTCTGAAGATTCCAGCATAAATCTGTTGGAAAAACCAAACAAAGTTGCTGCTAGAACTGTGGCTGATATATTACAATCAGAATTACAAGACTGACAGAATTACGATTTCACTTGTTAGCCCACCGCTTTGCATAGCACAGTATATCTACCTTTGGTTGCAGGAAGAGGAAGGATACTTTGCTTTAAAGGAAGTTAAATTAGTAGTGCCTGAGTGATGATCCTAAACAAAAGCTAAAGCAGTAATACTGGATCAGTTTATCCATCAAGGAAGTGAGAATAGTGTTAGATGGCACCGTTATTGCACTAAACTCATGATCAGTTTTACTTCTACCCATTAAGAAGTCAAAACATTTCTGCAAAATGGAGAGATTAAAGTTTGCTGAAGCGACTGGAGACCAGTCTGGCCCAGGGCAGCCTGCAGCCTGCAGCTCTCCTAAACGTGCTTTCTGCACAGATCAATGGCTTTTTGTGCCACCTGAGAATGCCACTACAGAAAGGATCCTCAGGAAGCTGACCAGCTGGGTTTTACACTGGGCTTGGGAGGCTCATGGTCACTGAGAAAAGGCAAAGCTGCTGGATGTAATTCTGACTACCTGTACTAGACAATCACAGAATCACAGAATGATCAGGGCGGGATGGTACCTCTGGAGATCATCTAGTCCAACACTCTACTAAAGCAGGTTAATCTAGAGCAGGTTGCAGAGAGTTGTGTCCAGGTAGATTTTGAATGCCTCCAGAGGAGACTTCACAGGCTCTCTGGGCAGCCTGTTGCAGCGCTCTGTCACCCTCAAAGGAAACAAGTTCTTCCTCATGTTCACTTTTTGTGTTGCAGTTTGTGCCCGTTACCCCTTGTCCTACCTGTTGTTTGATACTACTGTAAAGAGCCTGGCCCCATCCTCTTGACACTCGCCCTTAAGGTAGTTGTCGACATTGATAAGGTCCCCTCTCAGTTTTCCTTTCTCCAGGCCAAACAGGCCCAGCTCTCTCAGCCTTTCCTCATAAGGGGGATGCTCCAGTCCCCACATCACCTTCATAGCCCTCCACTGGGCCCTCTCCAGTAGTTCCCTGTCTCTTTTGAACTGGGGAGCCCAGAACTGGACACAGCTCTCCAGATGTGGCCTCCCCAGGGCAGAGCAGAGCGGGAGGATCAGTTCCCTGCCTCTGCTGGCCATGGTCCTCCTCATGCACCCCCAGGATCCCACTGGCTGCCTTGGCCACCAGGGCACACTGCTGGCTCATGGGAAAACTGAAGGAGAAACCTAGTATTTGTTTTTTGCCCAATAAATGCAACAGATTGTATAAAATGAATTCCCACTGGACAGCTGGATACTTATTACTGCTGCTTCTTGGTGTTTGATGGCTTTTGGATATTCTTTTATGCTAAAGTTAGCACTAAGAAGAGGAAAAAAGTTTTCCTAATGTGTCTTGTCTCTTCTGAACTCATTGTTCAGAAAATCTTCCTGACAAATCACACTGAACATTTTACTCATTTTGGGGCTGCACAAATGTGAATGAGTGTAAATTTACCCCTCTGCTTGAAGGAAAAGGTAACTAGAATAACTGATGTTGCCCTAAGCTTTATGTCCTGATTGAAAACCATACTCAAGGGTAGATTTGAATTGAAGTTTGGGTTTAACCTAAAAGCAAAAAGAAATCACTGACATGTTCAGGTGCTTTTTGCCAATTTGTTTCAAAACATACCACAACTAAAGCACCTGAAGGCAGACATGGAATTTCTATCCAATTACTTTATATAGTATTTTTTGGTTTTAAGCTAATTGTGGAATCAAGATCAGGGTATGTTAGAAAACCTCAAACACAATGAGTAGTGTCATGCTGCTTTTACCAAGATCCACTGGGAAACAGGGGTCCTGTGAATAGGAAAACTACACCTCCTTGCTTGCGTAGTGTGTGGAATGTGGCCTGCCATGTCATAGGAGGCATCATTGCTCCGGTGAGGATGAAGTCATTGGTAAACACATAGGTCTTTAAAGAATCAAAGGGCAAAGGAGATGATAGATCTATAACCTGGTTTTCCACTTGAAAATAGTAACAAACATTTAATCTGCAATAGAAGTGTCCTAATAAATTGGTTTCAATTGCAAACAGAAGTATCATTATAGCAAGCTTGCAGTAGCAGGGAACTGATCACAGGCAATTGGAACTAATTTTAGGCTCATGAGCATTAATTTTTTCAGGGAAAAATGGTGAAAGAAAGAACAAAACCAGTTATAGTACAAATACAACCAAACCCTATATATTTATAGAGACACAGGAAGGAAATGCAGGAATTGATAAAAGCTTTTCCCTTTCAAAGGTCTCAAGACTCCTTCCTAAAACATTAACCTTCATTTGGAGTTGGAGTTGCCAGTAGTGTTTGTAAGACTATCAGTTATATAGTTTCAGTCCAGATCAAGCCATTGCAAACATCATCAAACCCAGAAACTACTACTTATTGGAAGATGTACATTGCTTATAATCTGGAAGACCTTCCAATGGTACTTTGTTGCTTTCTAAATTTGTCTTGCTCACCTTGATTTTATGCTCACAGCACTTGAAAGCCCTCTTCCAATTCTGCGTAAACCCTTCAGCAGATTCTGAATGTCACTGTACCATATGTACCTGTCAATAGCAAGTTGCCATGGTCACAAAGCACTACCATTTTGGCACAGCAGAGTTGTACATCCACTCTTCCTTGACACAACTGACTGCACAAACTACACTGCAAAGGAGAGCTTTGCAGTCACTAGTTCTTATTCTTTTATTCACTCTATTCTTTGCCTCATTTTTTTTTTTGAGAGAGATAACTGAACATTTTTTTTTTTGCGAGAGAACTCAAATGCCAGGTATGCAGTCTTCCCTGGCATCACTGTGGCAGTTAGGGAATACCTTGAGAGTCGCTGCCAAGCTTGCTCTGCACCGGAAGTAGGGGAAACGTCACTCCAAAACCAGGAAGAATGTCTGTCATCCTCTGTTCCATTGGGGTTTTTTGCTAGAGTGGATGATAATAGAAAAGTCTATAAAAGAGTGACATAAAAATGTTAACTTTAATTCAGGCTCCATTTGCACTGAAGTGAACAAGGAGTGATTCTTCTAAAAGCTATGGAGAGAGAGCATGTCATGAGCATGAATACCAAATCAGGCCTAGTAAGTGCCACAGTAAAAGCTCATCTGAATTTCATGTAGTTGAGCTTGGGTACAAAGGAGAGAATAAGTGAGTAATCAACTTTTTTGCTTCTCAGGGCTGCCTCTTGCTAAACCATGTGTGGGAGTGTGGGACTGTGAAATGTTGGAATTAATCCTATAGCCTTACCTCATCCTGAAGGCATTTAACAAAGGAGGTATTATTGAATGATGAGTTTCAACTAATTATCAGAAGTGAGTGAGAGAAAAAGGGGACAAAGAGCACCTGACAAGATGCCATGTTAATAATTCACCCAGATGTCTAGGATAGCATAAGCTTTCTGTGCAACATTTCATGAACTCCTGAAACAAGGTCTTATTTCTCAGCAAAAGATATGCAGCACCTGATGAAAAATGGCAGCTACTAAGTGTGTTAGAAGTGTGTCACCTGTTTGTACGCTTAACCTGCATAAGTGTAAAAAGCCCTATTACTGCAGGGTTGTATTTTACATGCAGGAGTCAGGAGGTTCGTTGCTTCACTGAGTCTCCTTATAGCCTCCAGTACTTAATCCCGGAAATTGTACCTAGGAATCCCAAACAAGCATCTCTGCACAATGACAAAATGTAATGGGGTGCAAGGGCACTCCAGAAACAACAGGGTGAAAGAGGATGCCAGACTGTACTTCCCCAGGAGGTCACATGCTTAATGGATTCTTTGCATAGCATAAATGTGACAGCCCCCCAAAATACACACATGCCATAGCTTGAAACAAAATTGAAGAGCAGAATTAAGTTATGCTCCAGACCTGATTCAGAGCAAAGATTACTCCCATTTTTGAGTCTGCATTTACTAAGTGAGGATACATTGAGAAGACATATAGCCGAGAATATCTTCTGGATTCGTTATCCTTTATACAAGGTCATCACCATCAAGCAGCTCTAAAAATAATAAAGTCATATTTTTTGAGCTACTCATGTTACTAGAAGGTTAGAAGCTGAGGAAAACTCAGCGATGTTGGTGAGCATATCAACTGCTCTTCAGTGAAGGTAAGTAAGTTCTGTTATGGAATGACATGTTGAAACAGTAAGACCTGTTGTCTAAAATGCAGTTGAGTGAAACAACCTTGAGGCTTTATCCCCTCCATCTGGCTGCAGCAAGAGGAGAGCACTGAAAAAAGTAACAGCAGGTTCTGCCTTGGCTTTGCATTTGCTGAGGAGGGATCCAGTCCCCATACCTGCCTGTTTCCTTGGGGTCATACATTTCCAGAATATTCTTGGGAATGTCAGGAAAAGTTTCTTAATGACTTTTTGAACTCCAGAGACTCTTACTATTCGTTCCATAAAACAACTTTAAAAGCATCCACAACAAAGAGAATTAAAGTCTCTGACCTGTTATTGGCCACTGAATTACTTCAGTACCATGCTGAAAATAAAAAGATAAATTAGCAACAGGTGCATTTCCAGCAGCAGATCAGTTGCAAACATTTTTTTGTTCTACCATTCAAGGGCTTTTATTACTTTACATAAAAACAAGAAAAAAGACACACACAACAAAAAAAGGGATAAGGCCCCTATGTCTTCCAGAGTAACAGCCCTCATAACTCGTGGCAGTTGCATGAGACATATAAAAATCTATAAATTCTTTAAAAAATCCAAACCCAAATGACCTTGCTGAGTCACAGGGCTCCAAGAAATCATGCCATCACTCCTGAAACTGTTGATGTGCTTCATCTAATTGGTACGTGAACTTTCTGTATTTGCTGACCCTCTCAGTCCTGAGTACTGCTTGACAATGCTAATTTTGCTTGCTGGCTTCCTTTTTTATATGTTTGATGGTCCTGGTTTTGAGCTAAGTTACCCTAATTTTGTAGTGGTGTCACTCTATCCATTTCCTTGGAATTAATTCTGTGCTTACACTGTGTTTAGCAGAAATGTGCTGTGTGCTTTATTAATGTTTGAAAGGTTGCACTGATAAGATGTGGAAAATTAAGATGGTATGTATGTATACTGATAGACTGAAATTTTTTTCCCCAGAAAGGAAAAGAGATTGAAGCAGTACAAAGAAAAGTGCAGTCAAACTTTAGGTGATACCTTAAAATGAGCTCACAGGATTTATTTTCACCTTTCCATGCTAAGGTGGTACTGATCATCTATGTACTTGCTTAATGAGGGCAGTTATCATCCCACAGCAGTTTCTCTGAAGTCTCTGAAACTAGGTTTACATAGATCAGTATTAGCAGAGTCAGAATCAGGCATTCAGGCTCAGAAGGTGACTGTGATGGGAAGTGTGTGCAGAACCACTCCCTTGGAGCACCAACTCTTATGTACTCAAAAGAACACTCTTTCTACTGTAAAAAATATTTAGATTAATTTTGGCCTTTAGGATGGCTGGTAGCAGTTATACTTTCCTTGGAGAATCTTCTCTATGATGTTATGGATAAGAAGGTAGAGAGAGTATAAAGAAACTCCAAGCTATCTGTAAGCAGATGCATAGAAGTTTGTCATCAATATCATGTTCTTTACTTTCCAACAGCAAACCTGCTACAGGAACACCTGGCAGCATAAGGTGGTGTAAAAGTGAATGAAGTGAGAAATTCACTGCTTAGCAGTCTTAAAAAGTGAGATGAGGAAGGGATAACATGGGCTCATTTCCAGAGTTAAACTACAGTGAATTCTGGACTGACATGATTATATGTTCCTAAATTCAGCTGAGAAAGAGAGAACATGGCAAAACTGTTAGTAACTTCTTCTCAGAGACAAAGACCTCTCTTACTTGTCTCCCCGCCCCCCTTTTTCAAATTAGATCTTAGATAGAAATCCTTTACCTTACAGTTCTTTTCATATTTTACACCAATTCAAAACAGACTCTGATGTAAGCACCAGAAGAAAGCTTCATGACTCATATACTTAATGGTTAATCATTAATCCCATTTTTGTGATCACTGTATGATAGTAACACTATGTCTAAGTAATTCTCTTGGAAATGGTGAGAGAAACTATTTGTACTGGGCATCTTTCAACTTTGCCTACTATCCATTAACTGTAAACTGAAAAGATTTGAAAATGCAGATGTCAAATCTGACAGGTTCTTATTGTACCAAAATCTCTGCAACAGAGATTTAGAAAGAGCCTGATGCTGATGAACATTTGAGTCATGCGTCCTGGAGCAGAATTTAACACAATTATTTTTTCTAAGAGCTGTCTAGGTTTAAGTCCAGGCATATTTCTGTACAGTTTGTATTGTAAAACAACACAAACTAGGTGTATGTATTTGTAGAATGGCTGCAACTGTAAGAAAATGCAAAGATTTAAAAACTCCAGTATGACAAGTGATGGGAAAATTATAATTTTTCCCTGAAATTTCTGGCTGTTATGAGTCATGATCAGCTGTAGCAAAATTGGGTCCAGATTTCACAGTTCTTTCATTATGCATTCTGACCCCACTCCAAAATTTCCAAGAAATGCTAGATTTTTATTTTGTCCTATTTTCTCAAAACAATAAAGCCTATTATTTTTCTTCTTTGTTGTAGTTTTTGAAAAGTTGTAACTATTGCACATTTTTGCAAATGTTGACCAAGCACACTTACTATATTTTTCTCAACCATGAAGGATATAATTCAAGTTGTAATGAAAGATTTTTTTCACCTGGCAAAAGCCTCACAGAAACTTCTGAGGTACATTACTACCATTGGTCTGTAAGCATAACTCATGCTGACCAAGCCCCAAGACTAAATCCTACACTTAAACTTCGTTGTTTAATTGCAATGGCCTTTCCCTAATGATAGTTGCTTTCTACTGTTTCCTATACTATTTATGATTTTTTTAATGTTTAGTCATTTAAACCACTTGAATATAATTACAAAAACAACAAAGCAAACAAAAAATTATCAATGCTGGTATTTAAAATCCCTAAACAATTTAGTACTGGAATACATCTAAATACTGAATAAAAATTTTCTCCAGTCTTTGATTTGCAGAATCTTTTACATCACGGCAGAAGATTACAGCACACCAATGGCTACTCAAGAAGCTATTTACTAATCCACATACTGGCATGTTTTGCTGGTGGTTTACTCTACATAAAGAAGCAAAACATGGAAAAGCAATAAAACTTTGCCTTTTCATGAAAGACACAGTTTTTTCAAAGTGTTCTTCTGGTGTGATTTTATGCCCTGCTGAGTGGCAATGCCCTATTGGTTGATCTATGGTTAAGAAGCCAAAGTGCACTGGTATAGATCACAGTTTAGTGTGTGAAGAACTTCAGAAAGAATGCAAGCTGCCTTGAAGCTGTGTAGGCTGGAGATGTTTCCACCATTTTTTTATAAGTGGAAAAACATCTATTTTTTCTTTTAAAAATAAAACAAGCTATCAGTTTACTTGGTATAGCTCTGCTGTAATTTCTTTATAACTACAACAGGCCCAAAGAGCCTTCCACACATGCTACTTCCTGCTAACATGTTCTTCCAGCTGCTGTAAAGCACCTCAGAGAGTGGCCCTGGACAACTCCTTCAGAGCAGAGTCCAGGGTGGACCTACTTGCTGGCACTGAAACTGTGCTGGCCTCACTTATCAGCCCCAGCATATCAAGTGACCAGTGGCAGGCAGATACATCTCAAGGTCTTCCCTGGACAATCCCTGAATGGAAGAACCCATGGCAGATAGGTTTTGTCAAGACCGCCAAGTCAGATCATGTTCAAGTTGTGTCAGTATTCAGAAATATTAATTAAAATTCTGTGTCCTAATAATACTGTGTTATTAAAATATGGAATAAAACTTTTAGTGTATTTGAGAAGTGCCCTAGGCTTCAGGACACTCCCAGAAGAAGGCAAGATAGATCCAGTGCAATCAGAAACAGATGTCAGTGTGGGGACTTTTCTGGTTGGGTAAACTGGAAGCAGGCAGCGGTGACAGAAAACACATGTACAACTTCTTCTGGATGGAAAAGCAAACAATGTGGCTAGAACACTGAAGAAGGTGCCAAGGCTTATTTTTTCTGTGAATTATAACTCAGCATGCTGTGATGCTCCTTCCCCTTCCATGAAATAAAATTGGATGACAGTTTTCAAGCAAGCAGATGGCTTCCTTCTACTGAAAAACTTCACAAGCTTGACTCCTAGTTGTGAGTTTGTGAGTCTAGCTAAAAAGTGTTCATCTTTAGTCTCATTTCCCAGAAGCTCACGTTTATCACATTTTCCCTCCATTGTATGAATGGGGGAAATGTCTTCTAATTCCTTAAGTTTTCTCCTCTTGTTTTTTTTTTTTTTTGCTGAATGGAGCATCTCCTGGAGACACATTTGTGTATCAGAGACCAATGAATCATATTCCTAAACTGTTGAAGAGATTACTGAACGTTTTAGTTATGAAGTTGTAAAATCTGGCTTGGCAAGTTTTTAATGGGCAAGATTGCACTAATTACCACAACAAGGAAGTCTGGAAAAACCTTAAACAAGAAAGCAACAAACAGATTTTTCAGGTAATAGTAAATGCTCAATGTATAAAAACCTTAAACCCTAACCCTGTGATCCTTCTGTAAAAGAATTTAAACATCTAGAACAAATCAGTGCATTGTTTCAATCACAAAGGAGTAAAAATAGAAATAGAAAGTTAAAATCCGGGAAAGCCAAAGGTGAAGATGAAGATCAAGATTAGGGAAGCTTTTGACAATAAGAACAGGAAAATCACTAATTTTGTAAGTATAGCACCCAGAAAACTCTTTAAAGCAGAATAAAGGCAGTAACTGAGGTAAAGTGTAGGCTAGATTTTTGACCCAGAACTTCTTCATCCTAGCAATATTAATAACAGAGAGCACTGAATAGCAAAAATCTCTCACCATAAACATGTGGGTTTGAAGAAAGCATCTGAGAGCCTTTATCAAATTTCTGAACATCATATCCCTGGAACAACTTGAAATGTTATTATATGCTAGAAAAACCAATTAGTAATGTCAAGGCTTTACATACAGGTAGGGCAAGTGCTTTTAAAGTATACACAATGAACTTCAGTGTAGTGTTTGGTATCAAACTTCCAGTCTCTCACTTGTCACTTTTGCCATTGGATTTATTGTGAAAAACTTGCTTAGACAGAGCTAACACAAACAGTGCTTGGCATATGAACAGCAAATTATGAAAGACATTTTGAGTTTCCTGATTAACAGTTTTTTAAAATACAGACTCAGTCGGCTAGCTGAGCAAATAACAAAGGACCCTGCAGTGCTGCAAACAGCAGAACTAATAATTGTTTATGAAAAAAAAAGCAAATCTGGTGGAAATTCCAGCAGATTCTGAGTGAAACACTACTTAAAAGCAAAGAAATACAATTGCCATACCTTAACAGTAAACTATCAGTCAAAGAGGACATTTGGGAGGGAACAGCAGCACAAGTTGGAAAGGTACCAGCTGCACTGACTATCTTAAATTACAACTTAATGAATAAACTACTAATCTTCAATTCTAAATGCATTTCTGCCTTGGAAGTCAACTCAAGAAGCGAATAAGTGCCTAAATGCTTTTAAAAGCAAATGCCTCCAAAAATTACTTTTAAACACATTATGAAAACCCAAGATTTGTCAGAGCTCAACACCTTACATTCAAAGTTATCTGGAAAGGAAGGTAAGGATATTTGATGCATGCGAAAATGTGCTGTTGCATGTTTGCCAGATTTTAGCAGTCAGCTGAAGGAATTCCAGTACTGTATAGCACTTATTAAGGGGTATTATACGGCACTTCAAGGAAGGGACATGCAAAAGATAGACAGCAGAATTGAGATTTAAAGCACAAAAAGCCTTCTCATTCTTCTTTTTTCTTTAAAACTTAAGAAGAAACTTTAAAGCAAAAGTTAGAGGTTCTTAGTGCATAAAATGAACAGATATTACAAGTACTTTAAAAAACCTTGTAATTTTTTTATAAATAACATAAGGAAAAATATCCAAAACCTGGAGAGTTTTTCTGTACGAGTCAGGAAAGTTTGTGAATGGGAAGTGGTACTATGACTATTCACGGTGTTGTGTGATCATATTTTCAAGTGCTATTGCTTGCTTCTGACAAGTAATTTTGTCTGTTTTGTCCTCCTATAGATTTCAAAAGGTTTGGCTATGGTATATTTACCTGTTCCTTATATAATCCACCTATTGCCAGCAATAAAAGTCTACTAAGTTAATTACTTTCAAAAAGCAAACTCACTCTTTTACTTAATCTGGCTTCCACACATGTGTTCAAAAGAAACCTTCCTAATCTGTTTCTGCTCTACTTGTTTGCATAGATTTGCAGCAATGAATTTAAAGACTGTCTTAAGTCCGATTTCTTGCACTTACAGTTATGTTTTTCTCCCCAATTTAAAGAAAATAAGTATGAAAGATAAATGTTAATAATTTTAAACCAGCAGTTTTCTAAAGGCAATCAAGGAAAACAGCAGTCTTAAAATCAATATATTAATTGCTTTCTAAACGGAGATTCAACTAAGAAAGCAGTAACATCTTTATTAAACAGAATAAATTAATAAAAACATCTAAATAAGTCCTGGTCTCATAACATTTATTTTTTTGCAGACCAGTTTAAATTGTAGTATTGCTTTTGTGCAAGATGTAGCAAGGTATTGTGAAACACTTGCTTAATCAGGGAGAGTCATTCTATCATAGCAGGTATTATTCTGTATTACTATTAGAGTTTTCTTTCCACTTTTTTTTCCTGCTTCAGCACAGAAACATTTTTTACTCTGGGGAGTGCACAGTTAATTATATACCAGTATACGCATTTGTGAAAGGATGTAAATGAAAGGATGTAAATGTTACTCAGCTTTTCTAACAGTCTTCTAAATAGATTGAAGAAAAAATCACATCCATTCGAGCAATGGCAAGGGGCAGTAAAACCTCAGACCAAAGCATCCTCATACTTCAAATTGTCAACTTCAGTATTATTGCACTCCAAATTTAATGGATAATTCAAAACTTAAGACGCATTGTCTGCAACATATCCCATTCTTACAATGAAATAGGTAAGTCAAGTGATAACACTGATAGTGAATCAGTACGCTATTTCTGACTTTTTTACATTTTCAGACATGAAAGACAAGTAAAGACAAACTGCCTGCCTCTCAGGAAAGAAACAAATCATCCCACCACCCCCACCACACCCCCTAAAAAAACAACAACAACAAAAAATCAACCACCCCCACTCCCAAACTAAATTACTTCTGTGTTTGTAAATTGGGAATGTTTTGTAAATGTCTATACACACGTTAATGATATTTGATATGTTGCCTTGAGTTCCTCCTAGGTCAGAGATCAAATTTGTTGTTCCAAATTAGCTGTCTCAGAGAAGATTCCAAAGAGTGAATGAAGTTCTCCCTCGGCTAAAAAGTATTTCTTTTGACTAGTTGCCATTCTTCACTGAATTTGAATATAAAAGGAGGTGACAAGGGAATATTTCATTGAAAATGACTGTCAAGAATATTGTGCAGCTAGACTCAGAGAAACAAGTTTTTTTGGTCATTCATTTTATTTCTGATTCTGTGCAATGTTCTTCCACAACACATATGTGAAATAATTCAGTTTAAGCTTTGTTAAGTCCAACAGAACAAGGCAGGCAGCATAAGTCAAGTTTGTATCTGTTAAATGATGCAATATAGCTTTGGGTTTGCTGCAGACTGACACTATGGTAAACTCAGTGAGCCTGATTCTGCAGCTTGGCATGCATGTATATCTGCTCCTTGTCTGTACAAGTTCTTTGCATGTAAGATGAGGCAGGCAGGCTGTGATCTGAGCTGAGTGCAGATACACCAATAGCTTGTTCTCCCTATCCCTAACTTCTGCAACTCAAAGTTGCAAAAAATTAGATTTATAAAGAGTGACTTTTCATAGCTGAGTTGAGCAAGGCCTGCTTATGAAAGATTAGACTAGCAGAGTCTTCAGATATCTAATTGCTGCCAATATCCGTCAAGAGGCAAAATTGCTTCACAAGTGTATAAGCAGTACTGAGACCACTTGAGCTTTTTCCTTAGTGTTGCCAAGTAACTATTCTGAGATTTTTGAGATAAAACCAGGTAAGAAACTGCTAGCAAAACATATTTTCCTGGGTGCAGTTTTGGAGTATTTCAGTGGTCTTCTCTCAGGGCTACTGTGGAAAACACTTAAGCTTATAAAGATGACATTTCCTATCAACAATCCATCTGTCAAAGATGGTGAGCATTAAAGGCATTAAAACTACATAAATTACTGTTTTTCTGTTTGGGAGCAAGAGATGATAGTGCTACCTTTTTAGATAGATAGATAGATGGATATGAAGCATAAGAGTGTAATTCTGGGCAGGTAAAGATCAGAGCAGATGGGAAAAATTAATGGGAAATTTTTAGGATGCTCTTATACACATTCAGTGTGTTTCATGACAGTCACAGAGACTATTTACTGAGCCCTTTCTTGCTTATATATCTGATGACATGTTTATTTTGTACTAAAACAAATGAAATTAGAATCAGGCAAGCTCTAAATTTTTATTTAAATTATCTTTCATTATCTTTCCAACAGAGTCGATTATCTGTTGAAAAAGATATTGAAATTAGTCTCGCAAGAGAGGTATGACAGTATCGGTGCTGGTATTTCACTCACTGCTGTAACCTGCCTAGGTTCGCTTACTCTTGGTCTAGCCCATTATAGATGCTTTTCTCTTGAGAACTACTTAACACACTACCCAGAAACAAGCAGTTAATAGTTTTTGTTGAACAGACCTAAGAATCCTTTATTGAATTAGGAGTGGTTAATCAGCTGGTCTAAATATATTCTGCTGCACTGATCTCAGCCAAGGTATGTAAGTTTTCTGTCTGGTTAGCTTGAGCCTGTCATGATCATTTTGGTAAATCAGATATAAAAGTATGTCATCTTTTTGAGACTTTAAAAAAAGCCATAAGGCAACTTAAGGAACTTACAGAACATATAGAAACTGTGTTCAGAAGCAAGATTTTAGCTGGTTTTTCCGTATTTTAAGTACTTCTTCGCACATGGCTTTCTTAACTCACTACTTAAATTATTTTTTTCTCCTATGAAGCTTCTCATCATAAAAGCATTTGAAGATTTTAGTGATATATGTAGACAAAAATATATATAAATAGCTAGATAAGGACAGAAACTGAAAGTGGTGGCAAACATTTATATGGTAGTTGTTATGAATGTGTTACAAATGAGAGCACAAAAGTGCAAAAGAGATGAGTGTAAAAATTCCCTCCCAGGCAATGGTGTAGCTGTGTTAGATGTCTCTTTCTTGAGGCATCTTTCTAGGAATAATGGCAACACTAAGTTGTACTTTTCTAACATAGCTATCTGCAAATTTTTTTGTCAGTGTTTTTCTCAAGTTTGAACATTTTTTAACTCTGTTGGTCAATTTCAAACAAATGTGATGTAGGCACCCACAGTAAAAGCTCTTGCAAATGCACTTAAAATAAGACAAAGAAGAAAAAATATGTCAGTGCTATGGTGACTCACAGAGAGGATAAAGCATGAACCCTGTTTTGTCTTTAGAAATCAAAAATCTACAAAGGAGAGAATAATTTTCCTTATAGGACAAGTTTTAATATGAGTTCATCTCTTTCAAGTTACATGATAATGCAAGCATGAAACAGAAACCATAGGAAATAATTATGTAGTGCTCATGGAACTGGATGCTTTAAAAGTAGGGAAATTTTGAAAATGATGTCTCTGGTGGAAGATATGATTTCCAGGTCCTGTAAAAAAAGACTAATCCATGTGACACTGGTTTGGTGTTCAGTCTAGTGGAAGTGAGGTGATCACTAAATGCACTTATAATGGGAAGCAGTGACAAAGTTTAGAGCAGCCAGAAGGCTACCTCAGACTTTCAGCCATGACAGAGTAATGCCAGGACATTTATTACCCTCTGAACAATGGTCTGTCAGGATCATTAAACATTCAACATGGTTTATCTACCTGACATGCTAATATGCATCTTTTAATTACCCTATCTGACTATCTCAGCTTTTTGGAAATAATTTTCTGTACTATATACTTTTAGGGTAGAGAGCTGCCATTATTCATGGGCAGAAACAGGGACAGAAAAGCACATCAGACTCAGTGGCTGAACCTGCTGGTTTTGCTCTTGTCACCCAGCACTTACCTCTTACTGACTCTGCTCTCTGGTTCAAATTAGGAAGTAGATCCTGAAGTGCCTGGCAGAGTAAGGTAAACTATTTTCAGTTTATGTCCAAAAGCCTTTGAAGTCGATGGAGAGCATACTTGACTCAGTATTTCAGCATCAACAAGTTTTGTCCAGGACAATATGCACTTCTTACATTTTAGTGAGCCAAGCCAGTACATAGTCTGAATTATACTCATGTTATACCACATCTTTCATCCCCACCAGTATGCATTTTTACCTAATGCTGAAAAAATAGTTACAAGAAGTGCTTCATCAGGAAAATTCATGCCTGCTTTCTTCATTGTTGCTGTCTTTGTGAAAGGCTATAATGTAGGCAGGTCTGAAAACTCTGACTTCTCTGCTATCTAAACAGTCTGGAATTCAGAGGAACACCACATTTGTACCTAATGCAAGTTTTGCCACTTTATCCCATATTTGCTTTTGCAAATATCTGCGAGGAACAAATAGCTGCTATGGCTTTTGCATTTGCTAATAGTTTCATTTAAATATCACACAAGGGGACTTTAAACTCACTAACCAAAAAATAATAACACGTAAAAGAAGTGACTCTCAGATTGAGTTGTCTGCCACAACAACCACTGTGATCCTAAATATTTGACATGTCTCTTCAGAGTGCATTGTGTAGTTACCACAGACTGAGCAACAGGGCTGTAAGAGGGTACACTCCAAATGCCATGTCCTCAAGAAGGCTGTGAAATGTCATCAGTTCACCTCTGCAGACAAAGAAAATCCAGACCTTTGATGACCCCTGGTGAATAAACTAAGCACTGCATTGGAATGATAACTGAAGATGTACTTGGAAGAATAGTCCAGTCAATTCTCACTCCCATCAAAAAACAAAGAAAAGTTGTTGCAGTAAAAAGCAGAAGGAAAAGGACAGAGCTCTTTTATGGCATGCCAAAGAAAACAGCTCTTCTATAGCTGGAATGGCACCAGACCTGAGGGATGTAGAAGATATTAGACTATCTTAAGAGGATCTAAAGGTAATGAACTACATTCCTGCATCCCTATTAAAAAAAATGGGTCCACTTACTGTTTGAAAATGATTTTACTGTACAAATACCCTATCTCTTTTATGACCCACAGAAGGGGAAGCTTTAAATGGTACAGCAATCACAAGGAGCTTTGTGAATCCAGACACTTCCTGCACTGTCAGACATTTCTTAAGAAGCTGAGAAGGCTCCCACCGTCCTTGTCCATCCCAGCCCTTTCTGCATATGCTCTGTGCTAAGCCTATGTTAAATTCTCCCATTTGGAGCAGTTTGATAGTGATTGGAAGTCCTTCATCAAACATACTCAGTGACTGTAAATAAGGCTATGCATTGCTCTGCAGAATAGTTAAGTGAAATGTAGACATATAAAATTATCTTTGACTTTTTCCCTAAAATATACCAATTCATACAATGACTAAAATAACACAAAATGTAAACTCTGCTATAAAAGGACAGCATCATGTAGGTTGTTGCCCTGCAGACTTCCCTGCATAGACCATGGTAAACAAAGGCATAGCCATTTGGCATTTTTAACACTTTGAATGAAAACTTAAGTTAATACAATTTATTTTTTTTTTAAGAAAGAAGCTGAAAGAACTAATCACATGCAGCTGTAATTTTATCATAGAAATGCATAAAAAGTAGAAAGTGTTTAACTTAGATGTACCCATAAAAATCAAAATTGTCTGTCATATCTAATACAAAAAAATTTGTTCTATGTAAGCAATATATTTCATTTCTGACAAGTCCCAAACTCAAGTATTTGATGTACAATACAGACCAGACATAGATATTTCTCAACTATTCATGGTCTTTTGATCATGAAATCTAGCACACGTGTAAAGCACACAAGATTAACTGCTAACTTAAAGCTGAAGTGAAGGACTATTTTTTCACCAGAATAAAAAGGGGAGCACTAAAGCACCAGAGTTTAAAACTAACTCTTCTATTTACCAGCTGTATAATTTATCAATAATAATCAAACCAGTAAAGGGACTGAAGAATTTCTTAATATATCAGTTGCATCTTTTCAGGCAATTCTGAGTTTTACACATGTTTTTAAATTCTCCCCCTCTCTCTTCTCCATTGTCTTAGTCTCCAGTCTAACAAAGCCAGATTTATTTCTGACCAGGATTTTAAGAAATCTTCAAGAAATCTAAGGAACAAGCCATGGGATTAATCAAATTGTTTAGGTTGGCAGGAGCTGCAAAAGGTGAAGGATCACTTGTAGCTCCAGTAGATGCTGCAAAAAGCATGGAAGATTTTGTTACCTCCCACCCAGCAGCTCCTTTCAGGAGAAGGTATGCAGATGGAGCTGGGAAAGAGGGTGTGCCTGAAATGGCAAAGGCAAAAGCATATTCCTTTCTAAGTCTGCTGAACTGTGGAAAGGAGTGTCAGGGCATGGGTTTCCCACATTTCTTGAAGAAGCTAGGCTTGCCTTGCACCTTCTTATAGATAAGTACTGATTCAAGAAGGGTAGCTCTAGGGAACACAAGAATCTCATATTTCTGCCAAAACTTCATTAAAATACAACATTTTTGTCTCTATCCTAAACACAAAGTATTTCAGATTCAGAAAACCATGACTCCAAATATTAACACTGATGCCAGACTCAAGCATAAAAAAACCCCTTTCTCCACCAGGCCCATCTGTCCAACTTTGATTAACCATCACGTGTCCTTCAGCTGTGAGAGACAATTCAAAGGCAGCCTGCGATGTTATATATACATCATTTGTCACCATTGTCTTAGTCTGCCACTTGACATTTCAGTTTATAGTTACATGTGAGCAACCCTATGTGTAAAAGTGTTACAAGAAATCCTGCCAATGTTCCGAAGAACAGATAGATAACACAGGTGATGAAGAAACCTTTTCTCATTTTTAAGGATTGATTTTTCAACTTGAGTTAGTTACATTATGTGACTTAAAGCACTGACAGACTAGCAGCTGTACTGACATAACTGAAGGGTGAAAATAAGGGCCTCAGGAAAGTACCTCTTCAACGAAAACACTAGAACTGCATTATCATCTGGCCAGTGGTTTAGGATACAGATGCATCACTAAGAATATGTTGGGGTTTTTAATTTTAATTAATTTACATGGATAGGTATTGGGTCACCTGTGGATGACAGCAAAATCAGTGAAGATGCAGGTCTTTACAGTTTTTCTATACCAATAGGAAAAGGTAAAAAATTTCCAGATAAATACATAAGAAAAGGCAGAGGGATCCCAACCAGATCTCATTGCTGGCCTCATCAAAATATATCACCACATTTAAATTAGATAAGCATTGCAGCCTAATGCCATGGAATAAGGCCCTAAAGATGGGTAATCTTCAACAATAGAAATTTACATATTTTTAGATGCTGTCCACACATAAATTTTCTTTCATGCACCAAACACACTGTGATTAGATATTTATATACACTGTTTGATATTTATAAAAAAAAAAACAAACGTTTTCAGTTACTCTGAGAAACAATTTGATGCTTCTACCAACAAGAATTAATATTATCTGATTGCTGGATAAGGCAGTCATTACCCCAAATACATGCTAGGCCTCTCTTACAGCTAGAAATAGTTTTTCTGTGGCAATTTGGCAGTAGGTTTATTGAATTAAGCATGACTAAAATAGAAAATGTTTGCATTACTTCCATATGACTTGTGTAGATGAGGCTTAGTTTTTGTCTTTACAACCCACTGTGAAAAGAACAATAGCTTTCTCTCAATTTCTTTTATAGTGTGCTCTACCTGGTGAAGAGAAGTAAACAGTAATATTTCAATCATATAGATGATTCCTCCCTCTGAAACTTCTGTAGAATAAAAAGTGGAAAAAACTTTATTTTTGCAAATGGAAATCTACTTATCTTACCAATTCACTTCCTTCAGGGCAGCATAATATGTGCTGATACTTATAAGGATGGTAGGTGTAAGAAGCCTTTTTGCCTGATCTCACAAACTGAAAGGGACACTGTCAGACTAAAATCCATATTTTAAAAAATCCTGTGTAAAAACTTCCATAATAAAGCTACATTTTATTTGCACCACGTTTCCTGGCACTCTCTTTTTCATTCAATGAACAATAAAAACAGAGCAGGCAGTCTAATTTTTTTTTAATGTTAACGTGTTACCTCACATGTGGTAATACAATATTGTGGCATTTTAGCTGAAATCTCCTTCAGGAATACCTTTACTTTCAATACACTTCACTGTTACAAATTGGTTTGCGACATTTTAAAACTTTAAACAGAAATCAGCATTAATTCCAAATGGTAATGCATTTTTGTTGCAAGTATCATTGAATATCCTTTAAACTAGCAAAGTGAGAAAGACTCTTTTTCATTATTCTGATATATTTTATCCCACTTTACTACCTTTTTTCCTTCATTATTGATTTCAGTTTCTCCTGTTGATTGTATGGAACTTGTACAGAGTACTTGAAAAGAATAAGAAAACGTTATTGCAAAACTACAAGAATTAGTGGTGTGTTTCAGTAGCTGCTTGTAGTACCCAGAAGTACTTCATGGTTACCCTCCTTTTCCCCCTCTTTTTAAAGCTAGCTCTCTCTCATGCCCTTCTTAATGTAGCTGGAGTTTTTTTACATACTGCCTAAATGACAAGAAGTTTTTGACAAGACATACAACCAATGCAATTTAACAATTTTTTTATTTTACCATGATAAGGTAATGATAGTATTTTTATTTGATTGGCAGCTGCAACATTCTGCTTGTAGCTCAGGACAAAATGAAAAGTCATCTGCAAGTTATTCCAAAGTGATTGGTACATTTGCATGTGTCAAGCAGTATAGTTTCCTATTATGAGGCCTTTGCTCATACAAAAGTCCCCTTAATGCTGACCCTCAGTATTCTTGGAATACAGATAATAAATGGTCTTGTAGTTCTCTGGGACATTGTTATTATATACACTCAGGGAGAGATCATCAAATATGTATTTTCATGTGATGCATGCCAAATTCTGAGTCAAGACTTCTACACATTACCTAAATGCTTTTCAGAAATCAACTTCGAAATTTGAAGAGATTTTTTTTCTGAAGCATAAGCATTCCAGAGATGCAGCACACTTCCATACACGTTTATTATTTAGCAAAAGATCTCAGTTCAACCTTAAGCCCGCATAGATGCTCCAGTATTTATAAGAATACTTCTAAAAGGTTTGCTTTTTTTCCTGTCAGGTGCTACCATTCAGGTTTGTTTTCATGAAGTTTAAACCTCAAAATATGTGATAGACTGTAAGCCTAGTTCAAGAACTCACTGCAGGCTTCAGACTGCAGAATTACTTAGGTACTATAGGTATAATCTACCCTGACACTGATGTATGTTGTATTTAACAGTAATAATTTGCATAAATTTTAACTGTAAAAGGATCATGCTGTGATAATAGAATGGGAGGATCTGAAGACTGAAGATACATCTGATGGGTGGGGCTAAACCTATTATTTGAACTAGTGGGAAATTCTGCCCCCTGTCAAAAATCTTTTTTAATGGAAAACTAACATGTCTTAGCTTTTAGGAGGGAAAAAAATTCAGACCCAAAGAAACAGAAAGCAATGCCCCGTCCAACCCCCCCTCCCCCCCCCCCCAAACCTAGGTTGTAGATTTTGGTGAAAAATTGAAATTACACTGGGGAAAAACCCCTTCCCTTCCCTTCCCTTCCCTTCCCTTCCCTTCCCTTCCCTTCCCTTCCCTTCCCTTCCCTTCCCTTCCCTTCCCTTCCCTTCCCTTCCCTTCCCTTCCCTTCCCTTCCCTTCCCTTCCCTTCCCTTCCCTTCCCTTCCCTTCCCTTCCCTCCCTTCCCTTCCCTTCCCTGCCCTTGCCCTGCCCTGCCCTTCCCTGCCCTTCACTGCCCGTCCCTTCCCGTCCCTTCCCGTCCCTTCCCTTCCCTTCCCTTCCCGTCCCTTCCCTTCCCTTCCCTTCCCTTCCCTTCCCTTCCCTGCCCTTCCCTTCCCTTCCCTTCCCTTCCCTTCCCTTCCCTTCCCTTCCCTTCCCTGCCCGTCCCTGCCCTTCCCTGCCCTTCCCTTCCCTTCCCTTCCCTTCCCTTCCCTTCCCCCTCCCCTCATTTTTGTCAAATCTTTTTTTTCCATCAGTTTTTTCTTGGAATTCCCTCATTCTGAGTTGCTATCATAAAGCTTTTATGAAAAGTTTTTTTAAATCATCTTGATTATTAACAGTCATCCAGCTACTGCTGTGCTGTGTGCTACCTGGAGCTCTGTCATCTTTAATGTTAAATCATTATTGCGAAATATGTGCTTTAATCTGAAGTGAGCTCAGTCAAATTACCTGCCTCAATGTAAAGTCCTGCAGGAGTCATGACACAGGGTGCCTTTATGACAGCTTAGATAGCAGGTTAAAAATGCCTTGTCTCAAGTAGCATTTATATTTAGATGGTCACTTGTGGTGCTTCTTTTTAACAAAAAATGCACTTTTTTTCTCACTCATCAAAGGTTGTACTACCAACCTTGTAACTATGTTTTATGTATTTTTATATATATATTAAAGAAATATTAGTCGGTAATTTAGTATTATGAGAGGTGACAGACTGCACTCTGAAAGCTGAAATAATTCTGTCTTCATTCCTAACAGCTTTCCTACACACAGTCCTTCCTATGTGCATCTGCCCTGCCTCAGGGAGGGTTGATCCTCACTGTGGGACCTTAACTGTTGTCCCTCTGGACTGCTAGCTCTTAGATATAAGACCCAGAGCAAAACTGAGTTTTGTTTACTGAACAGATTGGTGCTACTGGATTTAAAACAAATGTCACCCAAACTGCAGCTGTTAGATTAAGGAGCAGCAGCTGGTATATATAACACTTGTTGCAACTTACTGAGATCTAAAACAGTGTAGAGCTCAGTGAGTTTCTGTCATCCCATAATAAAAACCCCAATGCCATCAAGGCCATAATCAACTGTTCTGTTTCAGATCTACAGAAGAAAGAAGGAGTGGTCTAAGGAAGACACTTACACAGGAGGTCCAGCATCTAATTTAGTGCTGTCTCCGTCTTCCAAAGGCCAAATGTGAGGTAGAAGAAGCCTCTTCAAAGTCAGGAGTACTGTTAAAGAGAACAATGAAATACAGGCACAGTTGCTTTGTTTCACTCTGCAGAGAATATGCCTGGATTCCAAACCCCTCCATCATTTTGCCTATGAAAAGAATGAAAAATAAATTCTACCTTCTTGTTCGTCTTTCCTCTGGTCTCCCTCAAAGGAAAAGTTAGTATTTCCCCATCTTATAGTACCTTTTTAATCTAGACATTCTCACCATTGACTTATCCAACTTGGCGTTTCCAAATTAACTGTTTTCTTTCCACAGTTTTATTTAAATAGCTGGAGAAACGGGCCATCAGGAACCTTGTGCCAGAAGGGAAGGCCAGAGGAAATGCCCTTAGGGAAGAATAACCCATGCACCAACCTATGGGCCAGCTGGACAGACAGCAGCCTGGCAGAGGGGGTGACAGACAGCAGCCTGGCAGAGAGGGTCCTGGGGCTTCTGGGGTGACCAGAGCCATCGGTGGGCCTCTGTGGCAAAGGCAGCCATCAGTCTCTGCGGCTGCATTAGCAGGAGTGCTGCCAGCAGGTGGAGGGAAGCTGCCCTTGCCCTCTCAGCACCTGCCAGGCCACACCTGGAGAGCTGTGTCCAGTTCTGGACTCACCAGTACAAGAGAGACAAGCAGGTACTGGAGAGAGTCCAGCAAAGGGCCAGTGAGGTGCTGAAGGGACTGGAGTATCTCTCCTGTGAGGAAAGGCTGAGAGCGCTGAGCAGGTTTGGCCTGAACAAGAGAAGGCTCAGGGACACCAGCCTGTCGCCGTGGGCCCTGACAGGCCTGAAGTTTGACTGTGGGGTTTAAGGCCATGAAAACATGGCCAACATCCTGTGAAGTGGGGGCTTTCCCCCTTTGGGGTGTTTGCTGTCCTCACTGGGCAGCGCTTGGGGCACAGCCTCAGAGACTCCTGAGCTGTCATGGGGGGCATCTGTGATGGCCCCAACCTCACCGCTCTTCACTGTCCTGCGAGTGCACACACACTGTCTGCGACCTCCAGCAGGACCGCGGGCCTCTGCCCGGAGCGTGGCCTTGGTGCAGAGACTCGGCTGGCATGGGTGCTGCGGGTGCTGCGGGTGCTGCAGAGCAGCTGGCCCAGGGCTGTGAGCTTGAGGAGCATACAGGGGCCTTTGGCACCACTGCAGGCTCCCAGCCAGTTCTTCCGCTTTCCCTGATCACCTCCTGCAGGTACCTGTGCTAGCTCCAGCCATGCTGCCTGTCTGTGGGGGAGTGCAGGGGGGGGGGGGGTGGTGTGCCCTGACTGGGGGGCACATGCTTGAGGCACCCCGCGGGGACAGGCACATGTGGGGAGGGCAGTCCATGCAGCTGCCTAGCCACTTTCCAGCCTGCAAAGAGCCCCTTCAGGGGGACCTTACCTCCTCCCCTCTCTCACCACCTTCTGGGGCTTTCTTTCCATTCCCTGTGCTAGAAAAGCTCAAGCACTTTGCACATCTCTTGGCAGGACATGGCGTCAGGTGCTGAAGAGGCTCTGCAGGACAGTGGCTCTGCCACAAGCCAGCTGCAGCGCGCAGGGCAGCAGCAGGCAGCAGCAGATGGCCCGTGCCCCATCTGCCTGGACAGCACGGACAACACAGCCTACCTCGACGCCTGCTTCCACGCCTTCTGCTTTGACTGCATCCAGCAGTGGGCTGCCATGAGAGCCCCGTGCCCACTCTGCAGGCGGCCTTTCAGCTGCATCCTGCACACTGTGAGGGCAGATGACGACTACCAGGAGTACGTTGTGGGCTCATCCGCCCACCGGCAGAGGACCGCGGCCAGGCAGAGGGTCTACAGCAGAACCCTGCAGCAGCGCTACAACCTGCGCCCAAGGCCCACCAGTGAGCCCGTCGCTGGCAGAAGGGGGTCTGCGGAGCAGGACCCAGCAGCGTGGCAGGGCACAGCTCCAAGGACCTCCGACCCCTCCACCCAACAGGCTGCAGGGGAACGCCCAGCCAGCCCTGCCAATGGACCTGTTCTCCGCTTTGATGAGCTGGCACTGCAAGCTCAGATTGTTGGCTTCACGGACGTAGAATAAAGATTCAGAAGTTTTTCAGGCCATGTGTCTTTCCAAATTAAAGCACAAGGCACTGCAGGCAACATTTTCTAGCACGGTCTCAATAGTATAGGAAAGCAAAAGGGGAGAATATCTTGGAGCATGCCATGAACTTCTTCAATGTAAATTCTGCATCAAAGACCCTTTCACCCACATTCTCCCAGCCTCCCCTCTGCAAGCACTGGGGCAAGGCTGTCCAATCTCCTTGTCCATCAGCCAGGCTGCCTGACCTGAAGCAAAGCTAGGTGCATGGACAGAGGTCATGCTGACAGCCTTTTCACTGCTGGTGTTTCATGCTGGTACCTCCACACCAAAATGGCTTCTGTCACCTCCAATCACAGCCCTCTGAGCCTTTCTCTGATACTTCTCTACAACAGAAGCCCAACTCCTCCTGTCCTAACCCCCATGGCCATGGCTAGGATGCAGGAGGGGGTTGCTATTCTCTTCTGTAAACAGGATGTCTGCTTCACAAAAGAGATTGTAAGAGAATGAGGCCCATCTGCTGACCCGCATGCCTTGGTCTTTGCCAAGACAGCAAAGCTTTAAACCCCAAGCATCCTGAGATTTCAAGAGCAATCCAGAAGCAGACTGCCATTGAAGCAAAGCACATTTGTGCTGTTGGCTGAAATGCACTGCTTCCACCCCCACCTTGCTGGACCCATCCCAGTCTCCTGCTTTTAAGCTTTTCTCCAGACGCGTCGGCACCAGCCTTGCCCATTTCCATGATCCCCTCAGCACCATCCTCTCATAATATTTGGGCAGCCCCATAGACTTGCGCGACAGCCCTCAAGGACTGGCAGAGTCCCCCTGCAGCCTGCAAGGGCCCTAGGCAGTGTTTCTGCAGGTGACCCATCTCAGTTTTGCAGAAAAGGATCTGGACGTCCTGGGGGACACCAAAAAGCAAAACTCACCGGCAGTGTGCCCTGGTGGCCAAAAGACCAAGACCAACAGCCTCCTGGGCTCCACTGGGATGAGTGCTGCCAGCAGGAGGAGGAAGATGATCCTTGCCCTCTCCTCAGCACTGGTGAGGCCACACCTGGAGTACTGGGATCCCCAGTACAAGACAGACATGAAGCTACTAGATAGAGTCCAGCAAAGGGCCACAAACATGATGAAGGGACTGGAGTATCTCTCCTATGAGGAAAGGTTCAGAGAGCTGGGACTGTTCAGCCTGGAGAAGAGAAGGTTTAGGGGGATTGCATGACTATTTATAAATCCTAGATGCAGAGCGTAAAGAAGAGGAAGCTGGACCCCTCTCAGTGGTGCCCAGTGACAGAATAGGAGGCAATGGGCACACAGTGAAATGCACAAAATTCCATTCAAGCATAAAATGAAACTTTTTTTACAGTGAGGGTCATCTTAGAAGAGGAAATCATTGAATAAATTGTCTATACATTTAATCGTCCTCTCTAGCTTTCAGTATCATGAAGAAAATGGCAAGCAGAAGGTAATCTTCCCTCTACTATCTCACTAGGTACATGGTTGTGAAAAGTTACCCTGTCAAAATAAGACAGGAACCAAGTACTGCACCCCTTACACTTCTAACAACAGCTTTGATGAAGTTATCACTGATTACAGATTACTTATTATGAAATATGTGTGAAAAACGCACTAAAACAGAATAAAGCCACATTATAGTTCTTGGATGGCATGTTGGCTCTAAACCAATACTGCTGAACCAATACATCTAATCTTGTGTGGGACTTAGTACCAGTTCATGTCTTCACTCCTCAGATAAATCTAGAAATTCCCCCCCTGAAACTACCTTTCAACACTACCTAAAAGTAGTTTAATGCTGCTATGTCTCAGCAGAAAAACTATGTATACAACTTAACACAAAAAAGTAATAGAATTACAATTTTGTGCTCTAGGCAAGTTGAAAAATATTTTTGCTATAAATTCAGGAATTATTATGCAAATACATAATTAGGTACAAAAATTATGCAAAAACATAATTTAAAATAGCCAGTGATCTTCTCTGTATGAAGATTCAAACCTAATTTCCTTCAAGTGAACTTCATGACGCTTCAGAAGAGAAAAAAAACTGCAAAAATGCCCAGAATTTGTTTGAAGAAATGTATTTTTTAAAAATGCCACACACATACACACACCATAGTTAAAAGATCAGGAGAAAGCATGAAAGATTAAGCAGCAGATGAGATAACAGACAAGATAATTACAGAGCATTAAGTCCTCAGATTTATTTTTAAGACATTCAAGCTCTATTTAGAAAATCACTTTGTTAAATTTTGTGAATCTAAAAAGAATTATCCTCACATATTCAACAATAATGACTAATGGTGTTAAAGCTTCATCATAATCTATTCTAAACCAGTCCATGCAAAAACTGGCCACAGTTTCTGCAGCCAAATAGCAGATAACAGGACTAGAGGGGTCACAGTGCAGCAAAACCTCAATGTGCCACAGAAAGAGATTTCTCGTGCTCTGTGCTCTCAGAGTGGGAAGTGACAAGGGAGTCCTGAATTTTCTCAATGAGCTGACATGCACAAGTTAACCATACTTCCCCTCGCAGGCTGCTCACTAACTACCATTTTGCTGTTCTGGCACAATAGAGGTAATGCTAATTCAGGGCAAGAGCTGAGGTTGTGAGAGCCAGGTCAACAGGTCTCTGAAATGGAACTGCACCAATCTGATAGGGATAAGGAGAAAAGCAAACATAAATCTGTGTTAATGGATTCAGAGGCAAGCAAAGCATGTGACTTAGCAAAGAGACAGAGAACTGGTTTCTGTATTGCTTTGGGTTTGAGTCTGCAGAGCTGCCTTCAGACTCCCCTGATTTTGTTTCACCTTTCTAAGACAATGGAGAAAGAGAAAACTGCTACCTATTGTCAAACCCATCTGCACACCTTCTGGTGCTATTACATTACTGCAATTATTACCTCTTCAGAAAACTTCTAGGCTTTTCTGTTAGGAATCCTGCTCTATTATTTGTATTTTTACAGATATAGGTAAGCAAATTATCACTTTCCTCCTATATTTTTCTTCTCCTTAGATACAAAAATTAAATATATACTTATATTAGAACTTTAAAAAATCAAAAATAGATATATAGACATATTTTAGATATGTGCTTATATACATGTTTATTCATACATATAAAATTACATATATTTGTGTGAGTATTCATTACACAAAGTTAGAAGACTTGTGCTTGACTAACCCCAATAGCTTGCAAGGTGTGGACAGCAGTGCAACACATGAGATATTCTCATCTGTTATTTGACACCTGAAATAATACCAAAATAAAAATATTTGTGTTAAATTGTATTTTTAAAACCATGACTGACAAAGGACAATTCTACAGAGTTTTTTGAGGATGTCCTTAGCTTTATCATTACATTTGAAATCTATGTTTACTGAAAGTTCTTTCCAAGCATAAGCAAGTACCTGAAAATTTTGATTTGTACGTATAACATATAACGACAACAAAGGCTAGTACTTATAGGTATGTCCTGATTTTGGCTGACATAATTTTCTTCTCAGTAGCTGGTACAGTGCTGTTTTTTTGATTTAGTATGACAATAATGTTGATAACACACACTGATGTTTTTGTTGTTGCTAAGTAGTGCTTACTCTAAGTCAAAGACTTTTCAGTTTCCCCTGCTCTGCCAGTGAGCAGGTGCACAAGAAGCTGGGAGGGAGCATGGCCAGGAGAGCTGACCTGAACTAGCCAAAGGGATATTCCATACCATGGAACGTCAAGCTCAGCATGTAAAATGGGGGGATGTTCAGAGTGATGGCATTTGTCTTCCCAAGTAACAGTCATGCATGCTGGAACCCTACATTCCTGGGGATGGCCTGCCGATGGGAAGTAGAAAATTAATTCCTTGTTTTGCTTTGCTTGCATTCATGCATTTTGCTTTACCCATTAAACTGTCCTTATGTCAACCTATGAGTTTTCTCACTTTCACTCTTCCAATTCTCTCCCCCATCCCACCTGGGGAGAGTGAACAAGTGGCTGCGTGGGGCTGAGTTGCTGGCCAGGGTTTAACCTCAGCAGTCATTTTTGGTGCCCAGTGTGGGGCTTGAAGGGTTTGAAATAATGACAGATTTGACTGGAATGTGCTAGATTGAATTTATAGTTGGTTTTGCTGTTTGGCAGGTTCCTGTGCTTGCCATGGGGCTCCCTTGCCTTACTGTATCTTACAGGCTAGTGTTCATCAGTGACTGCTTCTTGCTTTCGCTGCTTGCTGTACTGCTGTACTACTTGTCATCTCACTGTGCTGTGCCCGGGAACATTCTGATAACAGCCATGGCGATGTGCCGGGGCTGGCAGGTGGCCAGGGCATCGCTGCTGTTTCTGTGCTGCTGTACTGGGCAGGCTGGAACTCCAGTGTGAACTCAAGTCAAAGGGTCTGTGACCTGTGGATGATTCTACATGGAAGCAGGACACCCTGAAGCATCTGTAGGTGTGGTTATGTCTGTGCCGCAGCAGATACACCTCTGAAACGATTGTGGCCCAACAGTAAGTCCATGCTGGAGAAGGTACATCTTGAAGCATTTGTGGCTGTGGATAAGTCCATGCTGCAGCAGATATACCCTGAAGCATCAGCGGCTGTGCGTGAGTCATGCTGGGGCATCTCAAAGTGTGTGACCACGGAAAAGTCCATGACAGAGCAGGTACAGCCCTGGAGGGACTGCAGCCAGGGGTAAGGCCATGTTGGAGCAGGTTTACTTCTGAAGGGACTGTGGCTGTGCGTAGGGCCATGCTGGAGCAGGTCTGTCTCTGAAGGTATTGTGGTCCATGGATAAGGCCATGCTGGAACAGGTGCACCTCAAAGCAGCTATGGCTGTGGATAGGTCTGTGCCACAGCAGGTATACTCCTGAAAAGACTATTGCTCATACATAGGGCCCCATTTGAAGGCCCTAAGGGACTGCAGTCTGTGGATAAATCCAAGCTGGATCAGAGACAAGGGGAGGAGTTCATTGCAATGTTAAACTCTATGGCCTGATCCAAAGGGACCAGGGTGGAGATTATAACGGTAATACCTATAAATTGTTGTAACCTGAGATTTGAGGTGCATGTTACCAAAATACTATAGCAGGAACCTCCTGCTGCTAGCCAGGCTAGGAGCAAGGGGAGGAGTTTATTGCAATGTTTGTAACCTTGCCCAAGGGGACCAGGGGTGGAGATTGTAATGGACGTACCTTTAAACTGTTTTAACCCATGAATTCAATTGTGTGTTATGGGAATTACTACAGCAGAAACCACCTGAACCAATGGAGGACAAGTCTTACAAGAAGCAGTGCAAGAGTAGCAGTGACCCGACCTAAGCTGGCTTTGGTGCCCAGTAACTCCACTGAACACACCATCTCTCCTGTCTTCATTGATCACTATGACAGATGGAGCCTGAAGTAATGAACTAAATGAAATCAATGGACATTTTGTGGATATTTGTGGACATTTTATGGACATTTTACAGTAGTGGTCCATAGACTAAAGGGATGATATCTGTGTATTATATCAAAGGATGGGAAAGGGCGGGGAGGTTAATGAGGTTGTA
The DNA here is from genome assembly GCF_015220075.1 of Falco rusticolus. Classification (NCBI taxonomy): domain Eukaryota; kingdom Metazoa; phylum Chordata; class Aves; order Falconiformes; family Falconidae; genus Falco; species Falco rusticolus. The sequence continues at coordinate 54,916,324 of NC_051210.1, forward strand.
TTGGATAGTGTGGTACCTGACCATGTCGTAAATGGTAGAGAATAAGAGGTGGAGAGTATGCTGGGCTTGGCTGGGATAGAGTGAATTTTCTTCATGTAGCTATGTTTTTGATATGTGCTGCAAACAGTCTTGATGATTTAGGGATGTTTTTGTTACTGCTGAGCAGGCCTTACACAGAGTCAAGGCCTTTCCTGCTTCTCACCTCACAATGCCAGTGAGTGGGCTGGGGGTCCGCAAGAAGATGGGAGGGGGGCATAGCTGGGACAGCTGACCCCACTGACCAAAGGGATATGCCGTAACATATGACATCATGCTCAGCATATAAAGCTGGTGAAGAAGAATGAAAGGGGGAAATGTTTGGAGTGATGGCATTTGTCTTCCCAAGTAACCATTACGCGTGATGGAGCCCTGCTTTCCTGGAGATGGCTGAACATCTGCCTGCTGATGGGAAGTAGAGAATTAATTCCTTGTTTTGCTTTGCTTGTGTGCGCAGGTTTTGCTTTACTTATTAAACTGTTTTTTTCTCATCCCAAGAGTTTTCTCACCTTTACCCTTCCAATTCTCTCCTCCATCCCACCAGGTGGAGTGAACAAGCAGCCGTGGGGGGCTTAGTTGCAGATAGAATTAAAACATGACACTAGGGTTAAACCATGACAGGGCATATTCGTTGAAGCAGCTGGAGGGTGAAGAAGTAAAATGTGGGGGGTAAGACTGTAAGAAGCCATAACAATGAAAATGAGTATTTTATGAATGGTGAAAGAGAAATTTCCAGTGTGGCAGGGCACAGGTGATTAAAACCACAGGTTAGTAAAAGTGTATTTGCATTAGCATGCTGAAGAGAACAGCACTGGAAATGTGGAAACAACATTTGCTCTGCTCAGAAAGAAAAAAAACGCTGACATAATTACAGTTGAAAATGAGGATGTCTCTGAGCCCTGCCCTGAAAGACATTTCTTACCTGTGTGGCCAGATAAGAAATCCCCTACCTCAGATATATTTTGGGAAGTATATGCAAGAGTTAGTCGTAATAAGAATTCAGGGAGCTAGACAAAACACTGTGTTGAAGGTGGTGCCACATTATAGACCTGAATAGGGGTCAGTACAATCATTTGTTTTACAGTGATTAAAATGGGTGTAAAGGAGGGCTTCTCTTCTGAAAGGCTGCAAAACCAGTAAAATCAGTTAGAATTACCATGGCAATAACCAATGTTCTTATGTGCAGAAACGGAAAAAAATAAAACAGTGAAACAAAACACAAAAACAAATGAGAATCAAATAAAGTACACACTTTACAGGGTGTATGCACTTCAGCGTGTGATTCTCCACAACCTATTTCAAATATGAACTCAGATTAAACAAACCATTTTCATGCTCAAAGATTCTCAAGAAACTGAGGCCTCGTAAAGTAGGAGTATAAAATAAAACCATAAAATGTCTTTTGGGGGAGGTGAAAGGAGGACAGAACAGAAAAACATGGATTTTTACAAACATATGCAGAATACCCTCATTTTCTTGACATGTCATCAATAATCCATAGAAGGAAAACTTAATTAAGAGTTTTACTTTTCATTATTTCTCTGCACCAAATTCCCACCAACTTCAGGAAGTTCAACAGCTAATGATGTAAAGATGTGCTTTGCTGAGCATTTCTGAATTTGTTAAAAACTGCTGTGGACAATAGACTACTGTCCCTAGCAATGGGTCCACAGTTTCTTCTGGAGCAGTATCTTCCAGGGCTTAGCAGACTTACAGTGGCTTAAGCTATCTCACACTATGACTTACTAATAATAGAACATAGGACAACTGCAAAATTCAAGTTCTTAATTCTCTTACTAGAACTTCTTACAGAAGAGGAATTAGTAACATAGCACAAGAGAGGAAGAGGATAAAGAACTGGAAGAGATGTGAGGCAGAAAATGAATAAGAAAGAAATATGAGTGCATTTATTACATGTGATTTCCCTAAAATTAGTGTGTCTCAGAAAGCATTTGCTAATATTCATACCCTTCATTCACATAGCAGGAAATTTCAGAGATCTGAAGAAGAGTTTTCTCTTTTGCTCAAAAACTAGTGACACAATTTGGCAAGCCTTGGTGAAAAATACTAATAAATATTAAAAAATCCTATTCTGTTGAGCAATGGTGTTAGCAGATTTTACACAGATGACTCCTCTGGGGAGGAGTAAATTATTTTTTTTTACCTCTAGCTATAAGTTTTTATATCATTTTACATAATCTGCCTGTCTATCATCAAGCTCTGTCTTCTTTTCTAGCACCCACATTTAATCCCCTGTTTCTTGACTTGGATCCGTTCTGAAATTATTCTGAACATCAGCCTTGCTTCTGTGAAGCTGCTTAAAAAAAAAATGGAAAAAAGCCAATGTTGCCTTATTGATCTGAAAATGAAGGCTTTAACTCAGTGAATCACCTGAATGCATTTATTGCACAGTGACACAACTTTGTTACAGAGATGTTTCAATGTGGTTGTGTTTAATCACCTGACAAACTGTGGACAAAATTGTTTTGCCTTTGGGAGCTGCCTTATACAACATGTATAACCTGTGTCCTAGAAAACAGATGGAACCACATTTGCCTAACGAATTGTAACAGAGAAGTACTAAGCATTAATTTTATATTGTCATAACACTTCTGACCTTGGACTATAATGAATTACTCTTGTGCTGAGCACTTACTAAGTTGTATTCCAGCATGATCATGGACAATGCACATAAAGCTACTCAGCAAACAAACATCAGCCTTGGTGAATGGGAGCCCAGTGACTGAGGCACAGAAACAGGAGGCCTCTTCCGACTTCAGTGAAGTAATTTCCGACTTGAAATGACTTCAACAGCAGCATAGTCGGACCATTTGCATGCTAACCTGACAACGGTTGTGACACATCTCTGGTAAAAGTGCTGGCACATTTACCTCTTCAGTTTTAAAATTAGCATTTCTTCAACTGCCACTGAAACAGTAAGTGCAGCCAAGAGAGGCAGTGGCAGTGGCCTGGCCCATGTGCATAGCCAGCCATCCTGCAGTGCCCTGGCAGGGCTGGGTCCCTATGACCCTGTTCACCAGGAGGGTGACACAGCCAGAAACAGCCCCCCAGGCCCTGCCTGCCCGCTCACACAGCATCTGCTTTGCTCTTCCACTGTTTCCCTTCTCCTTCTCTCTCCCTTTCCCACAGTGGGAGCAGCCAGGGCCTTGTCAACTCATTATTGGGATGACAATTCAGTTGTGCTAGTGGTGGTGCCAGTCTTGTGCCAGACCTGTCAGGTGGCATTCCCTCTGCTCACTGGTTCAGGTCACCAGGAGCATTTTCAGTGAAAATGAAGAGAGCCCCTTCCTCCCTCTAGTGGGTTTGTACTCAGCACAGAGTCCCCACCGGATTACTGACTGTCTGTTGTAACCTGCTCTCTTGAAGAGTTTTATTCCTGTTTAGTGAGTTATTGCCCTTAATTTGTTTCTCTGGAGTCACTCACAGTTGCTTTAAACCTGCAAAAGCTAGATTAGCTCCCTAAATCTAGCCTCTCATTATTTAATTTCTTTATCCCTTCTTTTCCTTCAACTTCTCCTCACCTGTGACTGACAGCACCATTTTCTTTCTTCCTGTGAAAATGCTGCAACTTTCTGTACTGCAAGCTTCAGATATCCCCAGCTAGATATATGCTGCTCTGTCATTTCCCAAATACTGGCTGAAGGCACTTGTGAAGTAAGATCCCCCACTGCTAGTGAAACTCTCAGGCACCTGCCCTCAACCTATAGGACAGTTTGCAGTTTTGATCTTTCTATATATATTCAGTCCAAGAACTTTCTTCCTACATGGAACTGGGCATTATCCCGGTGGAATACACGCTCACAGCTCCAGATTATTTTTTAAGGTCTGTCAGGCACTATTATTGTTACACCACCATACTTGGCACTAGGATACTGCCTTTGCAGAAATTGATTGTAGCAAGGTTCTAACCCTTGCAAGTTGCAATCAATATGTCACTACTAATTGCCTCTTTTAGCTGAATAGCCATCTACTGGATATGTTATGGGGCTGACAACTGTAGACTTTATCACTAATGCTGGATAAACTAATTTTCACCTTTGTAAGTGTGAATCAGACTCTGAAAAAAAGACCGAATTAATGACAGTGAGTGCACAGGGAACAGAAAACGGCAAGGCAAGCTCGTTTCACTTAGAATTTAACTTTTTTCAAAGTCAGTGATTTAAGCCAAACTATTCAAAATTCTGTGAAATCTGGGGGCATGATAAGTGTGTCATACTGAATTTTTAAAATGGATTTTTTTTTTTTAAGGATCAGGTCTGTGTGTGTATTTGATATCAATCCCAGTATCCCCCTTCCCTACCCCCCCCAAAAAAATAATAAAAAAAACGAGTAAGGGTTGCATAAATGCATTTTCTATCCACTCAGTAGAAATCAGGTCAGCCCTACTTATGGCTACATTAGCATTCACATCAAGCTCAGTTAACTCTCATTCCCACCCAAATATCTTATTACAGCAGTCAGTCTAGATTCTTCACGGCACAACAGAATTTCTCATCCTTTCCACAGTTGGCCACTTGAAAGGTGAGCTTTCAGTCCCTCTGACTTGCTTGCACTACAGAAGCCAGAAGCAGTCTTCATGAGGTCATGGATCAAGTTTTGCTCAGAAGTTGTGAGTCATTCACATCAAAAACCTGATTCCACCCAAGCAGAATGTTATTCACCTCAATGGGCTGAGTATGTACTAGGTATCATCTCAAAAAAAACCCCAACCCTGATGGACAAAGTGCAATAATGCTGCATTGGAAACAAACACAGCATTTTGCAGTTTCTGGAAAAATCCTTTGAAAGACACAATACGCTCTAGGTTACAAAGATAAATATTTGAGCACTACAACACAGAGAAATATGACCCGATCAAAAGTGAACAGATAGAGTTATGCTATTTCAGGACAGAGCATGGTTAAAATCAAATCAACAGCTCATTTTAAATTTACTAAGGTACTGCTTTTGGTAGATCTCCTACTATCAGAAAGTCATGCTTTAAGAAACTGTGAAACTACAGCATGGCCTAAGACGTAAAATATACCCTGATGTGGACCTCTAGCTTTAAAGCTTAGGAATACCTTCTCAGTGTTTCTGGGAACAGCATTTCCACTGGGAAATGAGACTAGATGCCACTTCTGCATAATTCCTCCACCCTTTAAAGAGCAGACAGACAGAAATGTCAGTAGGTGGAGCTGCCTTTCCTGCAGCCGATAGAGAAGTTTCTCTGCAGAAGTTGCATTTGCAGGCACTCCATCAGGTCTTCCCCGTCCCTGGCTGATGGTCCTCAAACAAAAATGCAAGAATGTGGCTTTCACATCATGTTACCAAAGTGCACAAGGCAGAAGACAACCGAACACAGAATTGACAGTGTTGTCAGCACAAGCTGTTTATTTCTTCTCCTGCTTTCTTTTTTTCCCACCCAGCTGTGAGAAATGGTATCATTTTAAAGTGATACACTTAGCTCCAGAACATCTTGTATGCAACAGCAAAGCACCCTATTATTCATGCTTGGAATGAAGGTGGTGCTAATGTAAATATGTCTATTTTCATCATCTTCAGCGCTGAGATACAAAGATGACAATCAGGCTGACAGTTTTTTCTTTCATTATTTTTCTGGTGAAATCAATCGGCAGATCATCTATTTATTACTAAAGGGTACTTCTGTCTCTCAGCTTCAAGTTGTACAGCATATATAAGAGGGTTGTGATCAACCTATTGTCTTTATTTTGAAAGGGAGATTCATGAATTTGATTAACTGAAAGAATGCATGTGGTCTGAAAAATTGATAAAAGGTGAAGAATAATCATGGCAAGAATTTATGACATGTCTGAACAGCAGTTTATTTCATATGAAGAATTTAATGTCTGCTTTATTTCTGAAGCCTTGAATAAGTATCCCAAGGAAGATTCTCTGACTGCCATCTTCAAGTTTGAAGCTGGCTGGGTGACCACAGTTCAGTACTTTTCACCTGGCAGGCCACACACAAACATTTTAATAATAAAATGAATAATTTTGGCTATGAGTAAAGAGCTGATCCTGCCCTGACAGTCATGGATATCACAGTAAAATCAGCTCCTCTGGGTGTTTATAAGGCACATAGAACATACATAATCTTCTGATTTTATACATCTCCATATGGCTTTCTTCAGAATCCTAATTTCTAATCTTTTCTCCAATATGCCTAAAAAACTCGGAGAGGCTGATTACCACATACATATCCCTCTGATATGCTGTACAAAGTTAGCCAGTCAAAATCTTTGAAGATTTTTTTTATTGTTCCATAGAAAGGGCAAAATGTGAAGTGTTTAATTTGTGGCTATAGTGTGCAAAAATGCAACTTGATTTCACTGTGCTGGTTAGGTGTGCAGTTCCTTTGGGCTCAAGTCTTCTGATACCTTTCTCATTATATAATTTCTAAAATAACCAAGACAAACACTTTTAATGAGGACCTGGAATACACATCCACGTGACAACAGGTGGTGCTTGAAAGTAGCTCTGAAGCACTAAGGCACTGCAATGTTCAACAGACTGTGGAGGTGCAGGGCTGATACATCTATTCTACGAGTGCCATTCAGTCATTCAGCTGTCGGGCTTGGGAAACATGGTAAGACACCTTCTGCTTGTTTCACTGCAGTACACATCAATGTGCAGCATTCCACAGAGGACAGCAAACAGGAGGTGCCAGTGCCAGTCACTGCAGAACAAAACTGAAAAGCAGAACATGCAGTGGGAGGCCATAGGTCTAGTGACACAGTGCACAACTGCAAGACCTTCAGGTAATACAATTTCCCATCCCCAAACTCTGGCCTTGTTAAGATTAGAAGCTGGGGACAACAATGAAAGCTAAGCAGCTTTGTAATTTTTTCCTATAGCTAGCCTCAGTGAACAGAGAATTGATGGTCCTGAGCTAGAGTTCCATGTACATTGTCACAACTACTGAGCACTGCTTTTAGATTGTCTTTTAATCATACCAGGTTTTGGCTTCTCTTACGAATGCTTCAGAGCCGGAGTACTTCCTTCTTTCAGCGAAGAGTCTCCAGCCAGAACTGTTTTTGCTGAAGATCAGTATTCATACGGCTGATCGTTCCTTCCAGCCCAGGGCATAAAACTTACTTTTTGTTTTAGAGGATACATCAAGAGTTGCACTTCTGTTCCACATTTAACCTCAATCCAGCTAGTAGTTATTAGAAAAATATCAGGAGGCCAAGGTTACGGGTCAAGGCTGCTCTTTGAGGCTACTGGCTTACCACTTTCAGTTTTAGTTGGTTACTTTATTTACATGGATAGCCTCTAAGTAATACTTCTTATCAGTTCCAGACCTTTCTTAGCTATTAGTTAAAACTATCCCTGTGAACTGAGCATCCTGCAGTAATGTCCTTGTAGCTATTAACCCAACATTGCCAGCAATTTAGAAGAAAAACACAGAGGATATTTTTCTGCATCTCTCTCTGTTTCTTCTCCTGCCAGGAAGAAGCTGGACCAGGCATCGCCGCTCACCAGCTGACATCAGGATCTTTGGGGCACATGGCCTAATCACGTCTTACACTGTGATAATGCAAAGGCACAGGCCTTATGTATGTTTCTGTCAAATAGTACCTCTATTACTCAAGGCCAATCTCAAGGGAATAAAGTTTGCAGGATGGGATCAGCAGTGAGGGAGATTTCAGATAAAGAAATTTTAACTTAATAATTCCAAAAACGTTTGTTGCCAGGACTAATGTTGTATAAATAACATTTTCATTTCCATTCAGTTTTGTTATTTTTTATTTTAACAACTGGAAAAGCAGATGGCGAAATGTGTGGAGCTCTTTATGTGTTATTGTTCAATAGCCAAGTCTTCTTTGTAGCACTGCTGACTTGTCAAAAGTCAATTTTAAATGTGAAAATTAAATGCTTCAGTTTTTTAATGATAAATATCTGAAACAACGGTGATATTCCTTAATACCGTGATTGATTTGCCTCCCTTTTGTGAGAGTTTTACGTATGATAAAAATCAGTATACCACCATACTGAAAAACTTCAGAGAAATTTTATGTTGAGACAATATATTTTTGAACAGCAAGAATGGGCAGAAGGTAATAGTCCCATGAAATTTCTGTTTTAGTGGGCTAGGCTAAGTGCATTAATATAGAAGCCTAAATTATTGTTATCTCTTTATATCCCACTTTATAACAAAAGCTTATAAATTTACACTACTACTTCTTAAGATAAAGGGAACAGTTTCCAGTTCTACTGCATGTTTTTATTCTGAACCTATCCATTGGGGTTTCTTACCTTTTCTTTAACATTTGTCATGAGCGGAGACCATGACATGAAATTAAAAAAACAGATATAACAGATAGGAAAATAATGCTTTCTCTTGATGAAAGATCCTTTGCCTTCAAGTCCTATAAAGTATTGTGTATTCCAACCTTAGCTATACGCCAACACCACACACCCCCCCCGCCATTCCTTAACTTGTTTCAGGAATTTACTTATGTTCCAGTGTGTTTTTACCTTCATTTCTAAATCTTAATGTTTCATGAAAAACATATATAAAAAGGTGCATTTCTTTCATTCACTGTGAGCGTGATCTGTAAAGGTTTGAATTTTTCAGTTGGTGTATGTGATAGGGCAATTTTCATGAAGGCCTAAGCAGATTTCATCTAAACCTTCTGTGTAGTTAGGGAATAATTTGCACTAATAGCAAAGCTATTAGTTAATTTCTCAGACCAGTTTTAGACTGTAGTTTAGTTTGGTATACATACAACCTCCAAAATGCTAAAGAAATGCCTTGAAGTTCTGTCATCGATGAGCATGTTCTAAGATAGCTTCTTTATTTACTGCACAGTATCTTTGTTAATTTAACCATTAGAAAAGTGTAAAATGTTTCAATATTCTCATCACTGCTCTTCAGAGGTGAGAATAAAGTGTGATAAATAGCAATGATCAAACAGATTTTACCTAAACAGCCAGATTCCAAGTAGAGTCAGATTTAACTATTCCTTGTTCTATAGACTATACTTTAGAAATTATACCTGTCTCAGCACATAAAATGCACAAGAGAATATCACTTTATCTTTAGATCCTTTGTAGCAAAGCTCAGAAGTATTGTAATGTCTTACATGCAAACATAATCCACGTGAGTTTGGTTGGGTTCTAAATATCAATTGTCTAGATATTTGCTGAGGATTTTTGCACTTTATAATACTATCTTTTTTCAGACATGCCTATGTCTACTGTGGGTTACTTTAACAGGTAACTTTCGCATATTTATTCTTGTTTGGGGATGGTTGCATGAAGTAGGAATGACAGCTCTAATGCTGTGTTGTGCTGCAGATGTTTTCAATAAATATGATACTATACATTTATAGTAGAACTGAAGATTACTATAAATCTTGAGGATAATTCTAGAATCAATTACAGATGTCCAGCAACGAAAGGAGTTGTAGCTGGTATACTTAATGACTGAGACTAAAATACATTCATTTTTTAAAAAAATGAGCTTTTTTACACGGGAGGGATGGATCTTGCTCTGTTACAAATAAGCCAGCAATTCCAAGAGAAAGTGAAGGTCCTATAAGACCAAACAAGAAGGTTAGTAAAGGTTAAAGGAGATGTTCTGTCACTTAAACTGGTGAAGCTGCCACTGACTGGAAAAGGGGAAACACTCCACCCATTTTTAAAAAGGGGGAAAGGGATGACCTGGGGAACTATAAGCTGGGCAGTCTCACCTCTGTGCCTGGCAAGATCATGGAGCACATCATCCTCAAAACTAAGCTAAGGCACATGGAAAATAAGGAGGTGACTGGTAACAGCCAACAAGGTTTCACCAAGGGCAAATAATGCCTGACAAATTTGGTAACAGTGGGGTTACAGTGTTGGTGGATGAGGGAAGAGTGACTGGTGTCATCTACATGGACCTGTGCAAAGCTTTTGGCACAGTCCCACACAACATCCTTGTCTCTGAAATGGGGAGACATAGATTTGATGGCTAGACCATTTGGTGGATAAGGAATTTGCTCTATGGTCACACCCCAAGAGTTGTGGTTAATGGCTTGATGTCCAGATGGAGACCAGTAACAAATGGGGTTCCTCAAGGGTCTGCATTGGGACCAGTATTATTTATCATCTTTGTCAGGGACATGGACACTGGGGTTGAGCACACCCTCAGAAAGTTTGCAGAAGACAAAGCTGAGTGGTGTGGTTGAAGATCTAGAGGGAAGGGATGCCATCTAGAGGGACCTAGACAGCCTAGAGAGGTGGGCCTCTGTCAACCTTGTGAAGTTCAATAAGGCCAAGTGTAAGGACCTGCATGTGGGTTGGGAAAATCCTGAACATGTATACAGGCTGGGCAATGAGTGGATTGAGATCAGCCCTGTGGAGAAGGACTTGGGGGGACTGATGGATGAAAAACTGGACATGAGGTAGCAGTGTGCACTCACAGCCCAGAAAGCCAACTGCATCCTGAGCTGCATCAAAAGAAGCGTGGCCAGCAGGTTGAGGGATGTTGTTGTCCTCCTCTGCTAGGCTCTTGTGAGACCCCACCTGGAGTACTGTGTTGTGTTCAGCTCTAGGGCCTCTAGCATAAGACAGACATGGACCTGGTCAAGTGAGTCCTTGAGGGAGCCTGAGGGAGTTGGGGTTGTTCAGCCTGGAGAAAAGAAGGTTCCAGGGAGACTTTATAGCAGCCTTTCAGTACTTAAAGGGAGCCTTCAGGAACGATGGGGAGGGACTCTATCAGGGAGTGTAGTGAGAGGACAAGGGATAATGGCTTTCAGCTGAGAGAGAGTAGATTTAGACTAGGTATTAGGAATAAATTCTTCTCCATGAGGGTGGTGAGGCAGTGGAACAGGCTGCCCAGAGGAGCTGTGGATACCTTCTCCCTGGAAGTGCTCATTGCCAGGCTGGACGGGGCTTTGAGCAACCTGGTCTACCGGAAGGTGTCCCTGCCCATGGCTGGGGGATTGGAACTAGATGATCTTTAAGGTCCCTTCTAACCCAAACTATTGTGTGATTTTACAATTCTTTAAGTGCAGAAAATCAATGAATTTCTGGATTAGTCCTGACTACATATTTGTCTCATTTTCATTTTAAAAAAGGAGTTAATCACGCAACTGAGTTTTGCAGGCTTAGTTCTGCAGCTGTGATTTTATTATATTTTATTTTTTACTTTAATATCCAACAATCATTCCACTGGTTTCAGCTGAACTGCTCTTGTCCTTTAAAATAAGCATGTCTGAGTTTTTGCAGCACTAATGACAGTTTTGTCATGAAGTTTTTCTGCCATGTGAGCTCACCAGGTGTGATGCTAGCTAGCTCAGATGTCTGTGCATAAGATTGCAAAGGTCAGGCTGCCTGGTGACAGCTAGTGCTTAATTTAACTAGTTTGCCACTCTTCATTTTAATATCAAACAGTGGCCTTTACTCTCAAATACTGAACTAACATTCATTTTAATACTATGAAGGAAATGAAATCATGTCTCTGCTAATTATTTCATTATTGATTTCACATCTGTGGCCAAACAGTTTCCTAGCACAATAAATTCAGTATTAACTGTTAACACAGAAGTCATTGGAAAAGATGAGACTTGGCCTGCAGGGACTAGCCGAGAGCAGCAGGGCTCAAGGCCTCCTGTTTCACAGCCCCCACATCAAACAGCAGAAACCCCTCGAAGGAGGGGTTTTCGCTGCCCCTTGTATGTTTCTCCGCTCCTTCTGCGCACAGACAGCAGCGGCTATAGATTATAGCTTCATTTGGCCGTTCTTCCTTGTTCTCCCAGACCTCTGCCAGAGTCTCTTGGTACAAAAACTGGGAAGACACATGAGAAACCTCATTGTGTACTTAATTTTGACACGCTGAGTTTTGCTGCTTGTACTAAGATCTCGTCTACCTCTCTACACCCTTCTTCATTCCTTCAGTTGTTTCATATCACTAATATCTCTACTGCCACAAAAAGAGAAAAGTAAACATGCTTAATTTAAAATTTAGGGGAAACAAATATCTAATCAAATTTGTGTTTCAAAAGGGTAACAAAATGACAGTATTCCCACTGTTATGATATTTTGCTTTGTCTACCCCTTTTGTTATCTTTTGGTCATGATTTGTGTTTTTAGATCTTTGTGCCAAAGGGACTCTGTTAAAAGTGCTATGAAAGAGCTGCGGTTGACTATTACTGCAGTAACAGTCGTAGTCATTTTAATAGGTTTTGTTCCAGTGATTCCAAATATTCTTATTCCTTTCTTGGGAGCCAGTGACATTTGAACTAGTTAGGAGTGAACAGCAGGCTCCAAAGCAGCCTGCTGGGCTTCAAGTCAGGCTCAGCTGATGAGCCATTGCCTTTATGCATTACAGCTGGTAACGGTTGACATAAATCAAGTGCTAAGGTAAGCACTTAAACCTTAGCAAGCTCTAGCAGGGCTTCCTCCAGTGTAAATTTATATAGCCTTTTATTATGAGGAAAACACTTTGTGATTTTTTTTTCTGTTCTAAACTATTTAAACTGTTTCAGTGCTGTCCTTAGGCCTACACAAATGTTCTCATTTGTTTCATCCCTCAGCCAACTTATGTTGGCTCTTTGAAGGGAGATGGTTAAATGCTTCTTAGTCCTACCTTGGCTTGTACTTAAAGTTATTTTTTAATTATTATTATAATGCACAAGGTTTACACCTGGACAGGCTCAGCTTTTTCCTGGGCATCCTACCTCTTTACCTCCATTTTCTAATTTTTTTATTTTAACACTAATGACAAACCTTGGTGTGTGCATTTTGGAACAGGTAATGCTCAGCAGTCTCTTTTTTCCCCCAAAATGTTCATCCATTTCCATTACTCTCTGCAGGGCTCAAGCCAACTGGATGGACAATTTTCCTACACATTTCTTTAAAACTGGTGTTTGTTTTTTTATTAAGTCAGGCAAGCTGGTACAGTTCAGCTGAAAATTCAGACTGCAAAAAAGCATGCAGGTTACATATATGAATTGAACTGTAAATTATCCCAAGTCCAGTTGATGCATTACATCATCAGCCTTTGAGCTTTGATGTCCTGCTATTGCTCTGCTAACTTAAAATAAAAGCATTGCTAGCCCTGCGCCAGAGATTTTCATACAGATGCTTATGTGTGCTAAATTATTGCAGAGATGAATATGCAGTGAACAGTCATTCTTAGAAATTAAGTTGATCCTAAGACACTTGCTACAGGTTTTTGTTTCTAATGAAATGAGAACCATAATTACCAGCACTGGCTGTCATTCTGTGCAAGGGGGAGGACAGGGAATATGAACAGGGCACTGTGAAATGCTGCAAAAAGATAGGAAGGGTGAGGAGCAAAAGACACATTGGAAAACGTACACTGGGAGCCTAAAGTGAGAATAGGAGGTCAGTAAATGAGATACAGGAACACAAAGAAAAGACTGCAAAGTTATTAGAGGCAAGGCCAAGTAAAATGTTGCAAGAAACTAATTGTGTTAGGAGGATGGAAAGACAGCTCCTTTGTCTTGAAAAGGCTTTGGATTTAAAAAGATTGTCCTTCAGCAACAGTGGGGAATAGCTCACATGTATTTAAGGTCATATTTTGACCTTTAAAAGTTACTTCATTTTAGGAAGCATGTGGCTCAGGAATAATATTTGCAAAGGTAAACTAAAGCTGCACAAGCATAGTCTTTACAAATCTTAAAGATTTCAAACCCTGTCTTTTTCAGGAGTGCTGACTAGTTATTTTCACTTGGCTACATTAGCAATATTATTTTTTGGAATCAGCACCCATGAATGCCATTATACAGACAAGTAGTATGTAAAAGATCTGAAAAAGCATTTTTTATCATCTGTTTCTTTCATTTCAGTTTTTCTCTGCCATTTGTGACATGCTGTTACTCTTGTAAAAGTGGAAATATTCCTATTAAACTAATGTTCTCCTATAGCAGACACCTTCTGTGTGGTCAACCTGTTAAGAAAAACATGATGATACACTGCTATGCTGCTAAATATCTCTTCCTACATCATCTTTCCAAAGGTAAAAATAGATAAAATTGTTCTAAGTAGCATCAGGACTACTGAAGTTTAGTTTCCTACATAGTTTTGTTGGAAGTCCCTTAAACACTCTGCCACTAGTTATTTTCACTTCACAAGGCTGGCATATAATTTTTTGGCTCTAACTCCTATTAACGCTACTGCTAACGGCAAACAGGGAGCTAGTGGGCAGTGCAAACACTGACCTGCCAGGCAGCTGGTGCCTCATGGCTGGTGGTCTTGCCAAATGGGAATGGTCAGGACTGAGTTTCCTCCAGTTTCTCCCAGCAGGGGACACAGTAGACACTGTACATCCATTTTCAGCGACTAAAAGAGCCATTAGCAACCTACATGTTTTGATTTGTTCCCTACTCTGTCATTTGATGGTGCTGATACTGGATACTGTGGCAGTATTTTTTTGTCCCACTGTAAAATAGGTGTTGATTACATCTCCTATATATTCCCATTAGCTTTTTGCATGAAACTGACACCTTCACAAAACTGCAACTACAATTTCGAGAAAATGCTTCCTCACAGCCTCTCTGCATTTTTGGCACTAGCTGGTGTTGAGTACTATCATTTCCTTAATGCCTGTATAGCACTGATACTTGCTAGTGACATACATATAGGTATACTTACAGGTATATTAAAATACCAGAAAATGACATGCTTTATTTCCTTCTTAACCTGAATAGAGAAGTTACAATATAAGTTTTTTTGGAACAAAACCCCATGCTTTTCAGTATTTTCAAAACAACAGAGCCAGGACTGGCAGAAACCACCTGTGTCCTTACGAGCAGTCTTCCATTATTAAAGCTTCACATGCTATGGAAGCTTGCTGCAGAAGGCTTGACAGTTTTATGCTTAGTTTGCTTTGGACTAATCTAAGAACTTCAATTTTCTCATATTTGAAAATCCACTCTCAGAACTAGAATGACTTTGAGAGAATATTAAGAGTCCCCTTGGGAGGCCTCCTGAAAGTGCTGAGCTGGCTTCCCTGTTCTACCTTTACTATTCCAACAACTACTGATTAGAAAACAACTTGTGTGCCAGGTTGTTGTCACTGTCTGTAGATTCACTCACACAAACACACTCCACAGAAAAAGAATATTCAGGCTACTTGCAGCATTATGCATTCAAAATTTCAGTGCAACTCTTTTATTCTCAGGCACGGCCAGGCAGACTTATTAAGGCAATGGAGGGGGCTAAGAGAATGGTGCCTTCCCTAACAGAGCAGTCTGCACGGCAGCAGCATGCTACCATCCACAATGCAGCTGCTCAGCCCTGCAGTATCACACAGGTACTTCCCTCTTTTCTTTTAATTATTTCTGGTAGCTTTTAAATGCTACTCAGCCTCTACCTTCCTGCCACTGTAGTAACTCATGCTTTAGCTGCCATTGTAAAAATGTTTCCTAGTAGGCATAAACACGTGCCAGTAAGGACAGAAAGTCAAGGAGCACTGGAGAAAGTCCATGGCTGGCATGGTACCTTTTGCACTGGCTAAATGCACGCAGAGCTGGCCCCAAGCCATTTTCTTCCTCTTGAAGCATAAAAACAAGCAAACTGCAAAATCTTGGGCTCTCCCTTTAATCCTTTTCTGGTTTTGGGCAACTTCTCACAGTAAAAGGACAGGAAGTTTTTCCTCCTCTCTCATTTAGTCCTTCCTCCATCTCTTATATTGCTTACAAGATCTTCACGGTTCATGCTGCATTTGTGTAATCTGTACACAGAGTCCTTGTCTAATAAAAAAGTTGCCATACTATGTAGTCACTTTTCAGGTAGGGCTGTACTCAAATTATTACTATAAACTGGCATTTTACTTGGTGTGCAGTGGTAGAAATCGTTCTTTGAAATTAACTGTGATGCTAAGTAAACTAATAACTTTACATATTTCCTAAATATGAAGCCTAGAGACTTAATCAAAAGGGCCAACACTAAAGAAATTACTTTTTGCATTTTGATTAAGTCTATTTGAACCCAGACAAAGAAAATGTAATATATATTGAGGGGAGAATCCAATAGTATAACATTGATTTTGCATCATATATTAAAAATTAAAAAAAAATAGAAAATGTGGGAAAATTTATTTTCAGGTGAAATTGGTTGAAGAGGAGTAATCCTGAGATCTCCAAGGAATTTACACATACACACACACCCCACCACTCCCCCAAAAAATACTGACAAGAGAAAAAATTCAAAGTAATTACAAATGAAGCATTTTTATGAGAAAACTTGTAAAAAGAAAACATTCTAGTATGAAAATGTGATACCCTGTATTTATAAAAACATATGTAATAGAATCAATGTATATTTTTACAGTAGTTACATTCTAGGATCCCATTATTAAGTATTTCCCTCGACTACCGAGTAAGTACATAAACACGTAAACTAAATTTTTCTGAAAGCATCCTTCTGGCTCTTTGGGTTTGCAGGCGAACAGAGAAGTACATATAATCATATATGAGTAACCACATGTGAGTATTCTAAAAGTCAAAGAGAGCCTAATTGTCTATGAATATACATGACAACAGAATTATCTCTAATGTTTATTCTTCTGACCTTCTCTAAAAAAAAAAAAAAGGGTTGACAGAATATTAAATCTGTAAAGTTATGCTTAGAGTTCCAGAAATGTCAGAATGAAATTTTAAACTTCAAGCTGCCTCAGTAGCTCACCTATTATGCTAAAATCTTTACATACAGAAGGTGGGGTTAGGGATAGAGGGACACCCCCACACCCCATCATTTATAATCACTATAATGTCTTTACTGTTCACATCAATAGCAACATGTAATGTTGGCATCCTGCAACTAAAAGTAACACACAGAAAAATAGTACTATCAAACTATAATAGGTAAAAACAAGTTTTATTTTCTTCTTTAATTATTCTTGAAGTTACACCTGCTACAAAATTATCTGCCAAGGTCCTCACCATTAAAATCATTAGACCTGATGATGATGGGACAACTTTATTCTTGTCTGCTTTTAGGCTTTGCTTTATGACATATCCTCTCCCTCCTCCTACAGGCCTCTTCATTCTGATTTGCAGAAACTGGTATCTTCATGCTGCTTCCTCTGCCCTTGCCAGGAACTGGCTCCCAAATACCCAGTGAGGAACAGTGAACAAGGGGAATCAGTCTAGTGCCTCATGCCTTTGCTAGTCTGTGCTGCTGCTTTACCAGGATGAAAGGCTTCAGTGCATAACACTGTGAACTGTCTGTAAGCTGAGCCGCCTGGGTTTCAGCTTTCAGAGAGAGTGAATCCCTCCCATGCCAATTAGAACTTCCTGTGTGCTGCATAGGAACCCTCCCAATCTGCTAAGACCTTAGCTTCTGCTTTTGGTAGATACTATGTACCCACTTCTGCAACATTTATGTTTCTGTGTGGATCTCACTGAAAGTCTTTCAGGACCACTCCATTGCCATTGCCTGGACAATTTCACAACCCACAATTTCAGCCAGATTCCTTCCCTTCTGTCCACAGTGAGACTATGAACGTACACACTTATAAAAGCTGATGGCTTTTGAACTGCATGATAAAATCGCTTCTTGCCTCTCTGCAGCCACTGAACACAACTTGCAGGTTCTACTCTGTAAATGGGAATAGAAATAATAGCAGTGCCTGATCCTTGGCATCAAGAAGCTCAGAGAGGAACTCTGCCATGAAATTTCTGCTTTTAAGTAGTGCCTTATAAACTTGTATAATAACTATCCAGTTACAGGTGAAGTTAAATATTCTTACCAAAGTGCAGAGTATGAAAGGCCAAATTCTTGACCTTCTGTTGGCTCAGAACTTCCTTATGCTTCTACTCTTCTGTCTTCAAAAACTATGTTTGTTCTCCTTTGGAAGATGCTGTATTTGAATAGACACTGAAGCTGGCAGTGAGCAACTTACACAATCTAGATCTTACTGTTCCCCCTACATCTCGCCAAAAATAAAAGATAAAACATGCTAGGGTTACTTGAAAAAACTTACAATTTGTCATCACGGTCATTTAAAAATGCACTCATCTAAAACCTTACGTGAAATTCTGTAGAAGGGATATCTAAATGCAGAAATTATACCCTTGTTTTTCTCAAAAGTGATGGAAAGTAAGACTGCATTCTTATCACATATATTGCATTTAATATCTTGTGAAATATGGCCCAAGTACTTAAGTGCAATAGGGTTTATGTGATTCACAAAGATTAAGAAAGTATCTCAGCCATCACGAGAGTGTCAGTTACTTAATGCTCAAAAGCACCAATATGTAATAAATATAAGGCCTGAAATAAGAACTGGTGATAGAGAGAATTTTGGGATAGCTCACACAACTAAGTGCTGCAATGGGAAGATGCAGGGTCTATAGGAAGGACAGGCAGGGAAGGTGAGGAAGGGACATGATCTTTTATGTGAGAGAGCAATGGGGATGCATGGATCTCTGCCTTGGGATGGATGATGAGGTAGCTGGGAGCTGATGAGTAAGAATTAGTGGGCAGATCCTAATTTAGGAAAAGTGTTTATGAAGGGTTAGGAAAGTTGACTCTGATGAAGGTTGCCAGAAGAAAAAGAAATCTTTCCACAGGTACATCAGCAGGAAAAGGAAGGCTAAGGAAAATGTGGTCCCACTGCTGAATGGATCAGGGATCTAAAAGTAAGGGGCATGGGACAGGGCAAGGCAGTCAATGCCATCTTCACTTGAGTCCTTAGAGGTAAAGCAATCACAGGTCACAAGACCAGTGGGAAGGACGAGGGCAAGGAATACCTATCCTTGGTGGAGGAGGATCAGGTCCTTTAAACAGACTGGAAATTCATACATCCACAGGACCTGACAGGTTGCACCCCTGAGTGCTGAGGGAGCTGGCCCATGTCATTCAATGTGAGGCTACTCTCAAGTGTCTTTGAAAGGTGACTGCATCTGGGAGAGGTTCCTGGAGACTGGAAAAAAGCGAATGTCATCCCTATCATCAAGAAGGGCCCAACAGAATATTCAGAAAACTACAGACTGATCACCCTCACCTCAGTCCCAGAGAAGGTGACTGGAAGTAAATAATTCAGGAGACCATTTCCAGATATTTTGAGGTAAAGAAGGTCACCAGGAGTAGTCAGCATGCATTTATGAAGGATAAATCATGTGCGACCAGTCTGATATCCTTCTGTAGTGAAATGACTGGCTTGGTCGATGAGTAGAAAGTAGTGGTTGTTTATCTCAACTTCAGCAAGGGCTTTGGTGCTGCTGTCTGTAACATCCTCAGACAAACTCATGAAGCATGGACTACAAAAATGGAGATGGATAGAAAACTGGCTGAACTACCAGGCCCAAAGGTTTGTGGTCACTGGCACAAAATCCAGCTGGTGTGGGATGGTCACTACTGGTATGCTACAGGGACAGCAACTGAGTTCAGTACTGTTTAACAATTTCATTAATAGCCTACAGATGGTGGGACAAGAGTGCAACAGTAGCAAATCTGCAGATCCTACAAACCTGAGATAAATGCTGCTGTTCAACTGGAGAAATAGCCAACAGGAACATCATAAGACTCAAGAAAAGAAAATGCCAAGTCCAGCACTTGGGGAGAAATAACCTCTGAAGTCCAACCAGGTGTAAAGCAGCTTTGACAAAAATGGCGTGGAGGTGCTGGAGGATGAGTAGATCGTGAGCCAGCAACATGTCCTTACAGCAAAGGCAAAAACCTCCTGGGCTACATTAGGAAGAGTGTTACCAGCAAGTGGTGGCATGTCATCCTTCCTCTCTGCTCAGCCCCGGTGAGAGACATTTGGAGTACTGTGTGCAGTCCTGGGCTCTGCAGTGCAAGAGACACATAGACATACTGGAGTGAGCCCAGGAAAGGTCCACAAAGATGATTCAGAGACTGAAGCATCTCTCATACAAGGGAAGGCCGAGAGAGTTGGGAGTCTTGGGCTGGAGAAGAGAAGGCTTAGGAAGATCTTATCACTGTATATAAATACCTGATGGGCAGAGTAAAGAAGATGGACTCAGACTTCTCTCAGTGGTCCCCAGTGACAGAAGCAGCAATGGGCACAAATTAAAATACACAAAATTCCATTCAAATGTAAGAAGAAACTTTTTTTTTACTGTGAGGGTGGTTGAACACTGGAACAGGTTGCCCAGAGAAGCTGTGAAGTCTACATCCCAGGAAATACTCAAAGTTGACTGGACACAGCCCTGAGCAACCTGCGGTGGCTGACAAATTCTGGGCAGGGGTGGGACTAGGTGGTCCCCAGAGGTGCCAGCCAGCCTTGATGCCTCTGGAGCTCTGCAGTTGGAACCTCAGTAAGAGCCAGTGGTAGTACAGCGTAGTCACATGAACAATTGGCCACACTGTGGTGCTGCCAATATGGTCTCAACAAGGAGGAACAGGACCTGAAATTTGTATTTAGAAAATATCGGGAACATGTGGAATAGAAATCTGCAGTCTTGTTTTATACATCATGTGCTTTGAGCAAACTCAGATAGCACCTGTGGAAAAAGAAAGGCTTTGTGTAAAGAGAGATGAGACCAAAATATTTTTCTGCATCTGTCTTCTAACAGCAGTGTGGTCCACTTTTCTTGACCATGCACTTTTTGCTTTGAGTTTTAGCCTTTGCCTTTCCTAGCTACTGTGGCAAGGGACACCGTGCCAAGGCCTCCCCTGTGATGACCTGCCTGCTGTGCTGTCACCCCATATTCCTACCTGTCATTCCCGTGGCCAGCAGCCTGGTGAGGGAGCTCTGCACACCCAGTATGTCCCTGCTTACCCTGAGCCACGGGTACCCACATGACTGGTCCTGCCAGGGTCCCCTGCTGCAAAAGCTCATGTAGTGCTCTCAGCAGGCAAGAACTTCACACCCATGTCTGTCAAAGCACTAGAGCCTACTTCACCCCTAGGGCGATGAGCCAAGGTTATGGAGCACACTGCTGGCAGCATCCATACTTGCCCTGATTATCAAGCTCTTGCAAATACTACTTCTCCTCTTCCTGCCTCCCCCTGCTTTAAACAAGCAGTAGGTTTGTCGCAGTCCAGCAGGCCAAGTCCCCCAGTCAGCCTCATGGGACAGCCCTTTTGGGCACTCAGTCCACCTTGCTTAACCACTGTTGCTGGGACAAACACGTCTGCTTCCATTTCACAGTCCTGCAGCCATTGTTAATGGCACAGCCAGCATCTTCACCTGCTCCTCATCTCCACAAATAAATCCATGCCTGGCTTGCTGTGGTGCAGCTCAGAGCCAGAAATGAGTAGCAAGGGCTCCCGCAAAGACTAATGTGCCCAAAGCCACCCACATGACAGGCAGGGTGTTGTAACCCACATATTTGCAAGGTAGCGTACAGGCCTGTGGTTTGGACACAAAGCAGTCATGCTAGCTCTCAGTAACATGTAGGATCAGCTTCTGAGAGAGGTATCATAGGACACTGAATATAAGCTGAGGAACCCCACAGAGCCTGCAGTTAAGTAAATGGGACACTGCCTGTGCAGAATGGGCCATGCACTTTCGAGTGTTTTTACATGCTTTTAATTTTGGATGCTACCAAAAAGAAAAAATAAATCCCAAAATAGCAACAGATCTTAAGCTTTAGTATGTAACAGGTTTTGAGCTTGACAGATTGTATAAATTAGGAAAGAAATGAAAATACACATAAGAGGCTTGAATAAATGTTTTCTCTAGGCTTACTGCAATGGGGTAAAAAAGTGTCATGTAAAACTACATATTTATACCAAAACCAGGCCACAATGCCCTTGATTGTATACCAAAACTCCCACTGCAATACTTTTTTTTTCGTAACATTGTATGGTTTTGGCTAACTGATTCAATACACGAAGCATTATATCACAAAGGCTGTTGTTGACAAATGCCAAGCCTACCAAAAGACCCTAGACCGGTGTACTCTAGCCCAGCCTACTGATGAAGTATTCCCATTTGAATTCAATAAAGAAGCCACATCTACATAAACAAGTAGATAATTTGGTTTTAATTGTATGCTGAATTTAAATTAAGACCTGCTAGGCATATGTTCTCCAGGATGGACAGTTGTATTAGAGAAGCTCCCTGACAGATTTTTAATATTCATCTACACAATTACCCACTCATGGAGTAAGTTGCACAGTTCTCACAGAGAGTGCTGTGTGTTGCATTCTCAAAAAATATTAATTTACTACTTCAGCTGTCTGACCATTTTTTTCTAGAAAGGGTAGTGCTCACTTGGTCTTCACAGCAGTTATGAAGTCCAGCCACAGTCTGGTAAGGTGAGGACTTGCACTAACTCTGCAGGACACCAGAGTGCAGAAAGTGACAAATTATTACTTTGTCACTATTCGGAGTGGATTGATTTAATGGGACTGTATAAAGGGAATTATTCCATCCAACCCACAGACTTTTTCTGCCATGGTCTTTGAGCATTAAGGGAGAAATTTTAAAGCCTCATGTGTGGCTAGACAGGTGAGCACCTTTTCTGTTGTCTGTACAAAAGCCAGTGCTTAGACTAAGGATTCTCTAGCACTGTCACACCTACAAAGGTTATCAGTTTGGCACTGCTGCCTGACATTAGAAAGCTGGAGCAAAATTATTTTTGTAGAGATCGTTTAAATGACTATCCTAACCCTGGTTAAACAACTACAAACCCTGATTTCAGTAATCAATTGAATTTCTTTCAGGATTAGGGCTGGAACTTTTAGTAATTTTCCTAAAGAAAAGTGGATTCTCGGTGGCTGGTATAATCTCATATTTCACATGGCAACCAAATCTGTATTTGTTTATTTAAGATAGAATGTGGCTTAACATATGCCTACTCATTATATCAGGTACTGAGGAACAATAAATTTCTTTTATCCTAGATTATTTTAACTCATTATGTAGGTAAAGGTGTTCTAGAAATGTATCTCAATATAATTTTAAAAACCATTAATTACTTCTGTGTATGACACTAGCTTATTACAAATTCAGTGTAACCAAACTGATTAACATGTCAGGCTTCTAAATTAACTACAAATATGCCTACCTACAGCATTTTAGATCATATCAACAGTGCAAAGTCAAGGCAAATGTCTTATCAATACCACTTACCCTGCTTTGATTCTCTTCATGATGCAATCTTGGTGCACATAAACTTCATGTGCCTTTACAAAACACCTTTCTGATGCGACCAAGCTGGAAGATGCATTGCATGACTGCACCTAGTATGTTCCAGTTGCTAATGTGCATGCAATGGCCTCAAGTCACTGAGTGGGCTGCACCCCTTAAGTCCTCCAGTGTATACCAAGCACAGAGGTAGCAGCAGGAATCTCTCAGTACCTTCAGCTTATGCCACATCCTGGAGTGCTTCTCATGCATATAAAAGGCTAGGTGTCACCAGTTTTACATTTACTCTTTATGGTCAGCTTTCATGGTCAGTTGTTGCCATTCCTGCAGATGATGGTATTTCCATGTCTTCTGTATCTTGGAATTGTCAACAGGGTGTCACATGGGAAACTACAGGTATCCAGGGAAGCGTACTTCTTGTAAAACTGTGTGGACAGAGAAACTGCAGTACCAGGAAACCAAACTGGTGGTTTGCCAGGGACTGTCACGTCAACCACTGACGAGAGAACCATCAGCTAGGGTAAAACATAATTTAAGAAAACTTACCTTTATCAGAACCCGGGACTTCTAAAGCAGCATGGCAGTACTGCTCACATAACAGAGGGCCTAGGCAATCATGAGATGGGCATACGGCTGAGTCTCCTGCCCAGCAAAGTGGTGTGGCCATCTGTTCCCACTTGCAAGGCCAAACATGCAGACTTCATTGGTAGCTTTAACTATCTGGTACAGACTGATAGAGGAATCCTGGTGTTCCTAAATAAGTGGCAAGGACATGTGGCCAACAGGTTGAGGGAGGTTATTCTGCCTGTCTACTCTGCTCCGGCGAGACCCCACCTGAAGTACTAGTCCAGCTCTGGGGTCCTCAGCACAGGAAAGACATGTTGGAGCATGTCCAGAGGAGGGCCGCAAGGATGATCAGAAGTATAGAACACACACCTCTCCTATGACAAAAGGCTGAGTTGAGGTTGTTCAGCCTGGAGGAGGGAAGGATCCAGGAGACCTTACTGCCTTCCAATACTTCAAGGGGGCTTAGAAGAAAGATAGGGACAAACATTTCAGTAGGGCCTGCTGTGAAAGGACAAAGGGTAATAGTTTTAAACTAAAAGAGGGTAGATTCAGACCAGATGCAAGGAAGAAATTTTTTACGATGGGAGTGGTGAAACACGGGAACAGGTTGCCCAGAGATGTGGTAGATGCCCTATCCCTGGAAACATTCAAGGTGAGGCTGGACAGGGCTCTGAGCAACCTGATCTAGTTGAAGATGTCCCTGCTCATTGCAGTGACTGTTGGATTAGGTGACTTTCAAAGATCCTTTCCAACCCAAACTATTCTATGCTTCTATTGACACTCCAAGATCCTAAATGAAGAAGAAAAAAACAGTATAAAAAAGCACATACTGTTCATGCAAACAGCAAAGGACCGACCCTGTGGTCCAAGCCAACCTCACCTAACCCCATACAAGAACCAACAAATTTGTAGGCTTTAGGAGAATGTGTATCACACGTAGCTGGACTACAGGTATGCAGACCACTAAGCAAGTGGAGATATCTGCATCATGGGAGATAGGTAGAAAACACTCAAGAGAACAGTAAGTGACTTTTTACAGCTATAAGGTAGCATACATGTAAGATTGCTATGTGTACTAGTATTTACCAATTAGGTAAGTAATAAATAACTGATTTACTTAAGCAGAATTGTGTGGTGGTCTGTGTATTTACATTATTCAGAAGAACCATAACAAGCAGTCAGACAGTATAGCCTCTAGATCTGCACTAAGTTGCTTATCCCTTAACATCAATGTTGATATGTATCTCCTTTGCTTTCTTCCCCTCATCATGAGCACTCACAAGAAAGGAAAATACAAAAACTAATAGGCTAGACATCAGAGAAAGCAGAATGGCTTGTTTCTTCATATAACAGTTGCCAGGCTCTTCCTGACAAAAGACTTTGTGAATGCAAAGCTTACACGAGTTTAAGGGAAGACTGGACAAATTCTTGGAAAAGATTCTCTGAAGAAAGACAAATCATGCAGGGCTCAGAAAATCCCTGAGCTTAAAATGGTCATAGGGTGGCAAAGTTAACAAGCAAAACGCACAACACACTTGTTCTTGGACTTCTCTAGGCATTAACTTATACTAACAGGGCCAATACTACTACTGGATTAGATGAACCCATGGTCTGAAACAGTTTGCTCCTACAGACCCTACTTTGGTATTTTGTATTGTCTTTATACTGTTTCATAAGATATATAGATACTGCATTTTGCATAACATGGCTGATAGGAATGCCTTGTGGTATGTTTCAGATATGCTAGAAATGATACACTGTATCTGAAAGCCATTTGGAAACACAACCAACCTATGAAATGGATTTATCACAAAATGGGCTAAGTTGGATGAGATTACTAGACAGGCTAATTCTGACTTTTTATGAACTATCCAAACTCTGTAAGGGTCTGTATTTTGGAAAATATGGCAATGTAATTCTGTTGCAAGATCAAAACCAAATCTAATATCAGAAAAAAGTGGTTCTTAGGAATAGCCTTTCTTCCATTATCATTCTCAACATACAAAATCACAGTATAAATTCTTGTGTATAAAACCAGTTCTTTTTCAGAGGCCCTAAAGTTTTGATTCTGACGGCAAAAGGTGATACTTTTGAAAGCACATGAGCAACTTCCATCTGACCCTGTTTTAGTTCACCAGTGAAAAACTTCAATTATATACTGATTATTTCTTATCCACATAAGAAGGCATAAAATTATTTTTGAGATACACAGTATCAAGGCTTTTAACAATACAACTACTTTCAATCAATAGTGCTTTCATATTTAATACTGTCATTAGTTACAGAAGTTCTATGAAGCGACTGAATGTTTTTATTATCTTGCAATGAGTAACTGTTGACAAGTAAAAAAAAAGATCACCTCTTCAAAAACTAAGATGACATCAAATTGACAAAATTTTGGGATAAAAACTTGGAGAAATGTATTTGACAGTATTAGAAACAGAATTTCAGTTTCTATTAGGCCCTGAGTGATCTATGTGGGTATCTCTGCAAATTAGTTTCATAGATGTAAGCATCAAAACATTTAAGTGGTTAAATAATTTCCCTGTAACAAAAGTAGCTACTACCCTCTTTCTGACACAGCAAGTGATCATGTATTTACAGACTGAAATGCTGGTATAGACTAAAATATTCTGCAAATATACTGGCTCAGGGAAAGAAGTATAGCAATATTTATATATGTATGTTTTAAATTTCTGCCCAGGCCTGAATTAGGTTTGATCTACTTTTTCCACAGACACATAAAGTTCCATGATTTAAGAACGCAAATCAAAGCGCAATGCTTTTATCCTTCAACTTTACCACAGCTCACCCTGTTCATCTTGCCATGCAAATAAGCATGCAAGTGACAAATGATGCGATGGAAAATACAGTACCGTATCAAGAAGTAAAAAACGGGATGAGATGAATGTTGCTGAAGCTCAACCATGGAATTGAGTCACATTGTTCTAGCAACAATTTTCTGGTAAAACTGCTCAGTGTCTGACACCCCTTTTTGTCCTTTGCATTGTTCACATGAAATTTAAAAGTCAATGAAAACACAAATCATCAATTCTTTCAATGTACTACCAGCTAAATAAAACTACCTGTATTTGGTGGATAGTTACAATGAAAGATTATCAAAATATCTTTTGCCTCCAAATTATTTGACTGCCTAAATGCATTGCTATGTATTTTTATTAAATTACATTGCTTATGTAATTTATCTTAAGTGTTTCTGATTGACAAGGCAAGTGAGGGACCATCCACTCTTAAAACACTCAAGACACCCACTGAGGTTGAAGATCCCAGCAGAGCAGTTACAAGGTTAGGATCTCAGGAAGATTAGGTTTCACCGCAGGAAGTACTAAAACATAGCTTCAGTTGGAGAAGTGCAGAGTTTTATTAGTTCAAGATTGTTCTGTTACAGACTTAAAGCTCCGTCAGTTAAGGTTTTATTTTTATATACGTACAGATTTTTGACTTTTATTATAAATAGTTCTTACAGCTACAATAGTTACATGGGGCCCTGAAAGTCACAGTAAATCTATTAACAGTTTGAAAACATTCCTGTGGTATGTAACAGCAATTTTGATCTGTTGATCTACGGGCAGGTATAGTGGAGTGGCAGGGTATATGAGGCAAATGTCTGGTGCTTACAGTGACAGGTATGAGGAAGATGTCAGGACTGTTAAAACGTGTGGGTAACGGACCATGTGAGGATACAGACAAGTACATTGGAAACAGTCATGAGGCAACTACACAGTTAACAGATTACAGGTGATCGTTAACAATACAGAGAGCAGCAGCTGTATACAAAGCTGCAGATAGGGATGCGCTGGGATTACATACACCTACTAGCCTTTAGATGTGTGGGCCCTGTACATAGCCAGGAAACCACCTACACCTCGATGTCACCTGTCCCCCAAGCACCCATCTAGAATGAACACACATGCACTGCCAGGTGGAGAGCAGCCCGGTTTCACAGCTGTCAGCACCGCACCCACGACCTCCACGGCCCCACCGCTCGCATGGGGGCCGAGGCCCGTAGGCGCGGCAAGGCCAAAAGGACCCGGGGCAGGACCCGGGGCAGCTGCCGGGCGCCCCAGGCCTTGTCTCGGCCACAGCGCGGCCTTTCGCCTCACGCCCGCATGAGCCTCGCGCGGGCTGGGGCACGGCGGAGCTGCGAGCCGGGCCGCCGCCGTCCCTCCCGCCTTAAAATGGCGGCAGCCGGGCAGCTCCCCCACCGCCACCGGCCCTCGCTGCCATTTTCCGAGGGAAGGAGGCGTAGGGCGCCTGTGACAGGCGGCGGTAGGCGGGGGAGAGCCGCCGCCGCCCGGCCTAACTTCCTGTCCGTCCCGCCTGGCGGCAGCTCCCTCGCCCACCGCCGGGCGCTGTGCGGCCCCCTCGCCGGCAGCGCGCCGCAGCCGAGCCCCCACCTCCCCGCCCGCCGGAAATGGCGTCAGGCGGCCGCGGGCCCGACCCAGGCAGCACCCGCGCTGCCACGCCCCTCGCCGCCGGCCCCGCGCCGCTAACCGCCGCCGGCCGCCTGCCCGCCGTACCTGCGCGCGCCCGCTCGCCTCGGCGGCCCCGGCGCGGCGCCAGAGCCCAGGCGGTGCCCGGCCCGGCCGAGCTTCTCCCGCCCGCCCCGGCGCCGTCCGTTAGGGCAGGCCCCGCCTCTTCCGGGCCTCTCCGGCTGGGCCGCCGCCTCCTCCTCCCTCGCTCGCTCTCCCTTTTGTGAGTTATAGCAACCGTTGCCTTGTGAATCAAGCGCCATAGTCACCGTAGTCCTGGCGACTGTTACCCATCAACAACAACCGCTCCTCTCCTGCTCCTGCTCCTCCTCCTCCTCCTGCTCCTCCTGCTGCTGCTCCTCACCCCCTTCCTCATCGTCACCCACAACAACAACAACAACAACAACAGCAGCCACCTCCAGCAGCAACGACAGCGGGAACGCCACCACAGCCCGCCTCAGCCCAGGTGAATATGCTTGTCGGGCGCAGGCCGGCCCTCCCTCCGCTCGCCCTCCCCCGGCCGCCGCCTCACCCCTCCTCGCAGCATCCGGGCCGAGGCTGCTCCCTTGGGCTGCGCGGCTCGCTGCGCTGCGCAGCGGTGAGGGGGACGTGGGTCGCCTTCCCGGCTCCCCGGCTTGCCTTCGCCATCTCCCCCTCTCCGTCCCTCTTCCCCGTCCGTCTCGCCCCCCGCGACCCCCGCCCCCGGCCCCGCTGGGTGGACTTTGCGGCGGGGTGGGGAGGGCGTGCTTCGGCGGTGCGGTTGGGATGGGGCGGGCTGTCGGGCGGGGAGGGAGCTGGCCGCGGTGCGAAGTGAGGAGGAAGAGAGGCTTGGTGATGATGGGCATGGAGGCACGCTTCTGGGACTTCCAGGACAATTGCTTGAATGCGGTGGGTATGCATCTTACTTGGTCACTCGTTTGCACGGACGGGGGAATGTGGACATCAAGGAACGAGGCTCCGGCCACGGTCTGAGGTTACTTACTTCACACCCGAAGGAAACTGGGGGTGGGAGGAAGGATGCAGCTAGAGACGGATCCTGTAGCACACCAAGAGCTGGGCTTCCCCCCCCCCCCCCCCCCCTTCACTTGTAGGGGCCTTGTTCGGATTTGATGCGACTGCTAAATGCTGCAGATTTTTATGAACTTGCTGTATTTTTTTTAATCATGCTCATGTGCTGTCGATCATAGCAATCACTCCACTCTGCTTTACATAGCAATGTAGCTCTTTTATTCATATTCAATTTGCTGCTTATTTTAGTGCAAACTGTATGTTCTTTCTATTGTGAAGTGCTTTTTTGTTTATTCAGTACCCTCACCCATACACCGAGTAGCAGGGTTTTTTTCTTGCACTCCTTTTTAAATGATGCTTTCATACAACCAGTGTAGTATGGAACATCGCATGTGTAGATTATGCACGGTGAGTTAACGTTCATGTGGAAAGAATCCATTTCAGTTTCCTTAAACTCTCCATAATGAAGGAAATTCAGGGTATTGATTGAGTTTGTACTGAGCAGCAAAGAAAGGACAAAACAAGAAATAGTATTTTTTAAAAAAAGTGATTTTGTTATTACTGCTCTTTCAGGAGTGCATTTGAGAAAGAGGGAAGAGGCAGCTTTGTACCTTTCAAGGAGCTGTAGTAGAAACTGGGTTATTAATGAGAATGTTTTGCATTTTTTTACACTCCAAAATGCTTGTTTTCTTCATCCTTTTTTGCAATTGCTTATTAAAATCTAAAGCTTTGTGTCATCAGTGTCATCAAATCATACTTCTGTATACTTTTTAAATTCTTTCAGATAAAGTGAATTTTTGGCATCTATGATGGCAGTGAAATTTTCTTTTAAAATCTCCATATCCAGTTGCACTCTCCCCTTTGACCTGTCAAATCATGTGTCGTTGAGGCAAGCTTTTTTTCTTCTTGAAGTGACGACTTATTTCCTTATTGCTTTATTTAGTAAAATAGTTAGGAAAAAGGATGTGCTTGTTTTTAATCTAAAACGTACATTTTAATTGTATCTATGCTCTTTCTATTTTTACATCTGTAGAACCCTGTGTAAAATGCAGGGTTTCTCATTACAATTTCAACAATATATTTGTTTGTCTCACATTGGATCTACCAATGAATGCGACAGGGGCAGTTTTTCCAAGTAGCTATCAACTAAAAAACATGCTAAGTAGTTAGTGCATTGTTGATACCAACATTTCTTGAGCTAACGCGTATTGGATCTGTATTTTTTTTATGTATATTTCATGGGCCGGCAGGAGCTTAGAAAATACATTATTTTGAGTAATGACCAAAGGTTTCTGTGTTGTCATCTTTTTATGATTTTACTTAAGATACAACCGTATGCTGACTTTCTAGGTCCTGCTGTCAAATGACTTCTAAAGACATTAAGAATTTTCAGTGAGTTATGGTACTGTATTAGTTATATGGCGCATTTAAATCTTAATGTATTTGTTATTAGTTTTATTGCGTAGTTTATGCGATTTGTTGGTTGTGAAATCATTCCTGTCATTTACCATTGCTGAAAAGAGATGTCAGTTCTGCACCATGCCTTTCCTGAGTAGTCCTCTCACAGCAGGACAGAGTATTTACTATTTGGAATGGAATCCTTCTTGGGTGTTGAAATCTGTCTTTGCAGAACATGTATGCAGAGCCTGGGTAGCAAAAGAAAGTGCGTGCATCAGCTGCGAGACAAACTTTCTGTTTTAACTCTGTGAGGAGACGTACAGATGTTTCATAAAAAATCAGATCAAAAAGTACATCATACTGTCTGAAAGCAAAGACTTTTTTAATACTAAGCCACGCTTTCTTTAGGCAGTGACTGAAATTTGGAAAGTAATAGTGCAGTTGTAATCACTTTAATATTATTGACTCTTTATTCTCTCTGAAATACTGTAATGATCACAGAGGAGATCTGGATTTTGCATTCTGATTCCCTAATGCCCACAGCTATCAAAATAGTTGGTATTTGTGATGCTAACCGGTGTTTGAAAATGAGGTGGCTTGTAATTTCTATTTTTATTTTTTTAATCCATTGGTTTTCATGACTTCAGACTGTGTAACTAATTGTGTTTCAACATATCCTAATGAGCCTATCTGTATCATATGCTTTGTTGTGCTGTTAGTGAGCTAGCCTACATGGTGCTACTGTGGAGCGAAAGCCTTTCAGTAAAGTAATATAGGTAAACAAAAGAGGAATCAAACGTACAATGGTGTTAAAGAGTTTAAAGTCAGGGTGCTTTATTTAATAATTAGGTTCAGCTTTGTTAGCACTGTCCCATTTCTTGTTCCTGCCTGATACAGTAGTTTGTTTATCACAAAACTGTCTACAGAAATAAATGTAGCCATTTCTTTTCATTTACTAAACTTTGTGTAGAGAGGGAAGGCTGTTACCATTTTCCTACTTGAAATGTAAGCAAGTATCTAAAATGCAGTGATCTTTTATCACTGCAGTTCCTTTTGGTGTTCTAGTTAGTGTTTCTGGTTTCCATGCTTTACATTGTCCTCCTATGAAAGGCTTCTTTCCCCTCTTAAAATATTCCATATTAATTTTATTTTTACCTGCAGTCTCCAAAACTTACTAGCTGCAGGTATTGTCATACGGAATACTTAAAAAATGTGTAGCCTTTATATCAGATATGACTCTTAAAAGTCCTTTTTACAAATTATTCTCAGTTGAAACATGTTGTGAACGCATCACAAATACACACAGAACAAAATAATAAGCTTTCAGTGGTATGGTAGTGTCCTTGTAGTTGGAGTTCCATTTCAAAATCAAGCTCTGTCAAACGAATGTGTTAGGATACCAAAAGTGATCATGTTTTTAAATTGTGAATAAAGCTACTTTATTTTTTTTTCCTTAGTAAGAATGAGGGCTGAAAGCATGATTAAGATTTTTTAAATGAATGGGCTAATGTTTAAAATGATGTTTTTCTGTTAGCCACAAGTTTATTATTTATTTCTGGTAAAGTTGGTTGTCAGTCACAGCAGTACTTCTCTTTTTCCACAGGTGTAATGTATACCCATACTTCGGAAATTTAAGGAGAGTGCATATACTGATTTGGCTAGTTCTAGTTTGTTAGGGACAGATGGCTGATTTAAACAGGTGTCACTTTCATTTCTTGTGCATTGTTGAAACTTCCAGAGGTTTACAAAAGAGCTGCCTAAAGCAGGTGATGGTCTCTGCTTTTGCAATTAGCAAAATATACTTTTGTAGGAAATTATTTTGCCAATAACTAGGTGTGTTTTAATAGTTAACATGTCATATCAGAGTTTGAAGTGTTCCATGTTTTTAATTCTTTTCTCATTGGACTTCTAAAGGAGATATGACTATTTGGGTGTGAAATTTAGCGGTTTATGACTGTGTGGATAGCTGTAGTCCTAATAATTTTCACTCTTGCAAGACCAAAAGCAGATAATAGTGCTTGGTGTAACAGTTTGTTTCACTGAATTACTTACCTTTTTTTCTTAATAAATTTGTCATGTAAGAATATGTTTTTAATAAAAATGGCCTATTATTAAGAACACAGGAGTAGTTTCAAACTTCTGTGTTTTTTAAATTTTTAAAATATTTTATTATTCAATATTATAACTTCCTTAGTTATAAAAGATTTTAATAAGAAAGGATTACATTGAAATTTTATTTCCAATGATTATTAGACATTTTTTGTTTCTAAGGGTTCCTTTTTTCTTCTTTTTAACATTGTCTTTTTTTATAACAATGACTGGTATTTATTCGTAGTTCTTAGTTATTTTCTTTCTACTAGATGCACCAGAGGGTGCTATGCTATTTGAAATATAAAATGGAAAGAAAATCCTTAATATTCTTTCATCAAAATACACTGATAGTTTATATGGGATTTGACTAAATCTTACTGAATTTTTTCTACTTTTTCCTGTGCATTGCAATATAGTAAACTTACTATTTTGGCAATATTTTGCTAAAAATCATGGAAAAAATTGGCAGTTCCACGTTTGAGTATGTCCATGTGTGTAGAGGGGTGTGTGTGTGTGTGTGTGTATATGCATACATACACTTAAAATACAATCCCTGCTCATTGAAAGAGAACAAAGAATTATGTGTAAATTTCAGCTATATAATATACAGACATAACAGTTTATGCTTATTGAGCTAAATTATTGCTCATCTGAAAAGTTAGATGAACTTGCCTGAGAGATGCATGCATTTTGGAGTCACATTTATTATATGTATTATTTTTCAACTATATTCACATTTTATGTAACTTGTTCATTTAGAGCTGAATTCTTTTTAAAGAATGCCTTGCCCTATATGGATTTTTTTGTTGGTTTTTGTTTTCCTTTCTCACTGAAACTCTTCCTGGATGAAACTGCAGTTGAAGCTTACCTGTTTACTTCTGAATTGCAAAAGAGACAGGAGCTTTAGCTGATTAGGGTAGATATTTTTTTCCATCAATCACTAGTTCTGGGAAAGAAAAAAACCCCATCCCCCAGAAAAGCCACAACCCCAAGCCCCGCAAAAGAAAAATTAGACAGATTATAATTTCATTATTGTAACTTCTCTAGTTTAATAATAGCTATTGCTTTGCCATATACTGTAAGACTAATAAGGCAATGCTTTTTTGTGCATGTGGATGGATAATGGTGTCTAGTTCAGTTTAATTTCCCTTTGGAAACCTATGAGCTGGGATAAGTGCACATTAAATTGCTTGGTTTTGCACAGGTGTCTTTAGTTGGTTTTTCTGTTACACCATGGCAAGTTGTTTGTCTTTGGTCTCCTAACCAGATTTAGTGGCCCAAAATGAAGAGACAATGGACTATATTGTTAAGTTGAATTTAATACAGGAATTTTTGGTTTCTCAATATACATTTTATTGAGGCTTGGAAGGTTAAATTCTAGCAATTCAAGCTTCCTCTGTAAATTCTTAACTTATTTCTAACCTGTCTTACTTGTTCAAGTTCCTATATGACATCCATGACTGTACTATGGGAACACCAAAGATTGTATATTAATCACTAAATTTGAGCATACTTTTAACATGTGATGTGTTTATTCATTAATGAGAGGAAGAAAATACCTAGCACCATTTTTAAAAGTAATTTCATCTGCCCATGGACCCAGTACATTGAGTATACCTCAGCTTCTTAGACATTCTCTGAGTAAATAGTTTCTTTAGTTCTTTCATTTTCTTCTTATCAAAGACTTATTTCAAATAAGTTTATAAAGTCTTTAAGGCAAAAACTGTGTTATCTAGATTTTGTTCAGGCTTTGTATGCTGCCACTACAACTAATGATTCAAAGCCATGTATCTGCCAAGTAAATGGCTTCTCTCTTCTGTTTTATTACCTCATAATAATTAATCTGTGTTTTCTCTTACACACCACCTCAGGGATGTTTTCTAAGTGTGCATTTTAAGTTTTTTTTTAAAGTGTGTGCTTAAAATCAGTGTA
Organism: Falco rusticolus; assembly: GCF_015220075.1. Taxonomy (NCBI): domain Eukaryota; kingdom Metazoa; phylum Chordata; class Aves; order Falconiformes; family Falconidae; genus Falco; species Falco rusticolus. The sequence goes on from NC_051210.1 coordinate 54,950,890, forward strand.
GTGAAATCCTGCAACGTTGCAAGGCAAGAAACAAGCAAATCTGTTAAAAGGTGCAGTTGCAGTTGAGTCAGTTTACTTCGGTTCAGGTAGTCTGGTTACTTCTTTTTCTGTGGGGTTAACTATACTTCTCTTACAAAGAATTGAAAAAGTTAATAGGATTCTGAGCCAGACCTACTTACAACACGATTACTATGATTATATATAGCTATTTTATGCTTATGTGGAGTTGAAATTTGGAAATGTATTTTTAGTTCCAATGAGCTAGTTCATATCTGCTGAATTTTCAGATGATGCATTGTGTATTGTTTCTGAAGTACCTGTGGTCTGATTTTCTTTCCCTCTTGCCCCGCCAGTGTACCTACATTTGGGGAGGGGAGAAGGGAGAGCACTCTTGTTTACATAGCTCCTTTAATCTGACAGTGATACTGGATGTTGATAGACTATATGAAAATTTTACTTGCTAGTGAATTAGATGACCAGGTTTGTGAATTTGAGCTGATGTCTTTTGTTGTGACCTGTTGCGAATTATCCACAAAGCATTTACAAAAGTTGCTATTTTTCTGGAGAGCCTCATCTAAACAAAATTAGATTCTATTGCGTGAACTTTTTGTTCCTTATCGCTTGGTGTAACGTTCTGCACTGTGAACAGCTGAGAGAGCAATTTGACAGTGCAAGTCCCAGAGGAGTTGAACCACAAAAAGTAACTAGTATTTACTAAGGAGGTAAATTAGTCTACTCATTATAGGTAGATGAAAGCAAAAATAACAATGTAACTGTAGTTTTCTTGCCATTGGAAGGAGTGGTGAATGTCAGCATTTCTGTGTTATGTTAAATGCCTCATAAATTTGGGTAAAACCTAAGCATCTCTCATCACCTAACTGCAAACCCAGTGGACCAAAATCTCAGCTTACTATTATTCCTTGTAATACTCTGTCTGAGATTCACCTTTTATTTAACTGCTGCGGAAAGTTTTCACAATTTCTCATCTAGAGCTCTGATTCGTTTTTTTTTTCCAATTAGACGTGCTGTATTCTTACCTCTTTATTGTTCTGTAGCTTGACATAAGCAGGAGAGACAATAGTTAAAGATTTAGTGAAGTAAGAATGTTTCTTATTCCACATTCTTGTACACAAAGGGTTGTTAATTTGTATTTCTAGTTAAGTTTTTACATACTGTGTTTATTAATGGGATTTAATGTTAATTGCTTTGGACCTTTCGGAAAATTTTGAAAGGTACGGGAAATAAAAAAAAAATTACCTTAAAACTAGGACCAGGCCCAGCCAGCATAGGTTTATGAAAGGCAGGTCCTGCATGATGAACCTTACCTTCTTCTACAACAAGATGATCTGCCTAGTGGATGACGGAAAGGCTGTGGATGTTGTCTACCTGGACATTAGTAAAGCTTTTGACACCTTCTCCCACAGTATTCTCCTGGAGAAACTGGCTGTGCTTGGCTTGAACAGGTATACTTTACGCTGGGTAAAAAGCTGGCTGGATGGCCGAGCCCGAAGTGTTGTAGTACATGGAATTACATCCAGCTGGCAGCCTATCACAAGCCATGTTCCCCATGGCTCCGTGCTGGGGCCAGTCCTGTTTAGTATCTTTATTGACGATCTGGAGGATTGGAATGAGCCCAAACTCATTGAGTTTGCAGAGGACACCAAGTTGGGTGGGAATGTTGATCTGCTGGAGGACAGGAAGGCTCTGCAGAAGGATCTGGACAGGCTGGACCGATGGGTCGAGGCCAGCTGTATAAGGTTCAACAAGGAGAAATGCCAGGTCCTGCACTTGGGTCACAGCAACCCCACAAAATGCTACAGGCTCAGGAAAGAGTGGCTGGAAAGCTGCCTGCTGGAAAAGGGCCTGGGAGTGCGGGTCGGCAGCCGGCTGGACATGAGCCAGCAGTGTGCCCAGGTGGCCAAGGAGGCCAGCAGCACCCTGGCTTCTGTCAGGAGCAGTGTGGCCAGCAGGGCAAGGGAAGGGACTGTCCCCCTGCACTCGGCACTGGTGAGGCCGCATCTCGAACCCTGTGTTCAGGTTTGGGCCCCTCACTGCAGGAGGGACGTAGAGGGGCTGCAGCGTGTCCAGGGAATGGCAGCGGGGCTGGGGAAGGGTCTGGAGCACAAGGCTTGCGAGGAGCAGCTGAGGGAACTGGGGCTGTTTAGTGTGGAGGAGTCTTGTGGAGACCTTATTGCTCTCTACAGCTAGCTGAAAGGAGGTTGTAGTGATGTGAAGATAGGTCTCTTATCCCAGATAACAAGCAGCAGGACAAGAGTAAATGGCCTCAGGTTGTGCCAGGAGAGGTTTCATGGGATATTAGGAAAAGTTTCTTCACTGATAGGTTTGTCAAGCACTGGAACAGGCTGCCCAGGGGGATGGTTGAGTCACCATCCCTGGAGCTGTTTAAGACTTGTAGATGAGGTGCATAGGAATATGGTTTAGTGATGGACTTGGGCAGTCCTGGGTTAGTGGTTGGACTTGATCTCAAAGGTCTTTTCCAACCTAAATGATTCTATGACTCTACTTGCCTTAATTAAATACCCATGCTTGATTTTCAAAGTGTTTCTTTTAGGAAAAGAGTTGTTCTATAATCACGATTTTAAACTAAATTTACTCAAAATTTCTGATTGAGAAATCTAAAATTAATTGTCAGATCATACACATTTTAAAGTTAGTTGAGTGATAGAAAGTTAATGTTTAGCTAAGTATTTGTAACTCTACAGACACCCATTTATAAAATTAAATTATGATTTGTGAAAACTATTTAGACTACTTCTGCCTTAAGATCTGGCTGTATGCAATGTTACATTAGCCTTGGGTAGTAAGGAGCAGTTGACCTACCTGCATAGTAGCTGACTCACCTAATTAGCTGTTAGCCATGAGGTGAAATCAACATGCTAGTTTGAGCATGTGGTAGCTAAGGTTGTGTCAACATGTGGGTATCTGTTTTGTATTTAGTTCACTTCTATTTTATTTGGTCCACTCTCTTAAACCACTTCAACTGAGTTACAATTTGCAAAAGAGTTGATAATAAAATGAATATGGAAGAGTTATTTGTTTTCTGTCAGATTTAGTACAAGGAAAAATGTAAAATCCAGTACACTTTTACTTCCTCGGAGTTGATTCTGCGTAATAGTAACAGCAATTCCCTATAACTTCTAGGAGGACTTTTCTTTGGACTTTCTGAAAGGCATGAAGACTCTTCCATGAGCTGTACCATCCTTACAGTTGTTTTAAGGAGTAAAATATGCTTAGTTTTAGAATGGTGCTATGTAGCACAGAAATATAGCTCCATTCCTTTATTTTGTGGAAATCCTTTTGTGCTCAAATTCTGGGTTTTGAAGTGAAACAAGTGTGAATGTGCTAAGACGAATGCTCAGCTCTTTGTGATATGTCTCTTTCCAGCTTTCCAGGTGGTTTCTGATGGAAGATTGTCTTGGGTTGCTCTGGCTTTCTCCAGCTCTTTCGAGAACTGGAAAGTCCTTAACTCCTTTGTACTGCGAGGAGTATTTTTTAAATTATATATATATACCTGATGGGATATTTCAAGGAACAGTACTGGGCAGGTAAATTTGTAGAGGTTTTGGTGCTCTGGGTCTGTAGTTATGGGCAGATGAGAGACTTAGGGTTTTCCAAGCCTCAGGCTGGTTCATACAGTTCAGGTTTTGTGACTGAAGCATACTTTACTAGCAAACTTATGTCAAACCAAGGGAAGGTTTATTTGCAATAGGCTGAGAATTAGAGTTGGTCCTACAAAGCAGTAGCATAATTTATTATGCAAGCAGTGATTCTGGTTAATGGAACAGAGCTCTTTCCTAGTATTTTAAAGGTTGGGGGTTTTATGCTTGTTCAGTTGCAGCTGTTTTATGAAGGTTTCTTAATGCTGTTGTTTCAAGCCATCCAGATGGTCAGTAGTCAGATAACCTTACGAACTTGTACAGTCTGGGATATGCACATTTCAGATACCATCTTACCTCAATAGTTGTTTGAGGAGGCAACTGTTACTAAGATTTAAATTTCAGATAGTAAAATTACTTGCCATGATCCTGGTATGAGCTACTGAGTCAAGTTTTGTGTCTTAACAGGGCTTGAAGGTGTTAAGTATCTTCACTGCTTGTCGTTGGTTGAGTATATATTTCTCCTGATTGAATCCTGAAGAAACTGACATTTCATGACTTAAAGGAAGAGTTAGACACAGTGTCGTGACTTCAGTGCAGTGGCCAACTTTCGTGACCTAATGAAGAGGTATTCTTCATGTGGCCTTGAGTCACAGCTTGTGACATCGCAAACATATTTCAGGCAACTTACATGAAGGGGAGTGTTAGGATTACTTTACATGTGGAAGACTGCCTTTTAGGGGTTTCCAGGGCTTGATTTCAGGATGACCTGCTAGGTTATATGGTTGGAACCTGAAACAACTGTGCTGTAAATCTCAGCAGCTCTTAATGGTTTGTCCTCAGCACTGTCATAAGTTTGGGATGCTCAAAAGTTCTTGTGTTAGCATAGTGTGTTGTTGGTTACATGTTATGTTCCAAGGATGGTAACTCTTCAGACACAGCTGACTTTCTTGAAAGTTCAACATCAGCAGGCTGACCATCTGTAGCCTACTGAAACAAGATAAGTTGGGGCCAGCAGTTCATTCTTTTTCCTCTACTGAAAATAACTGATGTTTTTAATAAAGTATAGTGTTGCAGAATGGCTGTGTGATCACGGCCATGACTCCCTTAAAGATCTTTGTGAAACAAAGTTAGCGTAAGTTAGCTGAAGCAGGCCTTGCAGCTGTGCTGAGGCATGCTGATAAGGAAGCTGAGAAAAACACTGACCTTGTGCCTAATGTTGTACATAACTTTGAGGAATTCGCGTAGACAAGAGAGAAAAAAAAATATGTAGCTAGCTATCCGCAGAAACCACAAGTAGGAGGACGTATGAAAATGTAACCCTTTAGAGCTTAGCCAATCAGCAGATGACTTGTAGGCATAATTAACTGGAACTGTATATAAGACATAATCGCGCCGTAATAAATCGAAGCTTGCTTTATCACTCATATTGAGTTTGCCTGCTTGACTTCCCTCGCCGTCGACAGTATAGGATTTTCTTCCCACACTTTATAATGTGGGAAAAGGTATAATGTACAAGGCAGAAAAGCAGATAGGAAATGGGAAGTTATGTTTTGGTCATCTGTGGTAAGGTGTGTGTAGGGGAGGTTTTGATCAGAAATGATAGAAGTAGTTGTTCCAAAGTTTGTTGTATACGAAGGCCAATGTAGCAGGGTTTGGCCATTAACAATGGCTTCACAACGTAATAGGGTGTTAATCCTGCAGATTGAGATATTAATTGGTAGTATGATAAGGCCTGTAATAAAATGATCAGTGTCATCCCCGTAAACCAAGTTGCCTGGTCACAAGTGTAACTTTTGACTTTCAGCTGTGCTTCTGAACTCTCAACAAGTTGCTCTCATTGGCTAGTATTTATACTTTGTTTTTAAAAAATGTTTATTCTACATGCAGAACTTCTGTCTTTCATGTATGAATTCAAAAGTTTTTATGTACTCTACTGAGAGCATTTAACCTGTTAGTATGGAAAAGGTTAATTTTGCCATAAAACCAAAGGAACAGAAGATGCTTAGGGCACTCAGTGCTGTGTGGTGTCCTGTCCTGTTTGGTTCTGTTGGGTTTTTTTCCTCAAAGAGCAAAAGAAGTGTGGCAGGTAATTTTATAGGAGTAAAAATCACCTAGGCATTGCTAGGGCATTGCTTTTTAATTATTATTTAAAATATATTATTAAAATATAACAATACAATTACATTATTAAAATATACTATTATTTTTAATTTAATTGCTTTTTAATAGTTGCTTTTTAATCTAGGTGATCCACCCTTGTCAAATGGAGTTACTTGCATTATGGCAATGGGTAAAACTGGTGGTTTTCACACCATTGACTGTTATCATGCTGTTTCTGTATCAAGTATGTTTTCTTAAATAGTCTCTTAAATGTCCTGCATAGAGTGTTAGAAAGTGCATCTTTTCTTACAACAGACTTACAGATTATCTCTTATGAGCATGGTATTCTTGTGCTACTTGGTGAAATCTAGTATGGAAGCGGTCACTGAGAAAAAGACTCTCTTTTAACTTACTTCCACAGTAACATATTGACCAAAAGGGTCAGTCCTGTGCAGTTGTCCAGGTCTTCACAGGCCCTCAACTGGCAGTCTGTAGACTGCAGGCTTGGGACAGAGTGGCTGGGAAGCAGCACTGTGGAGGAGGCCCTGGGGCCTGGGTGTCAGTGAGCTGAACGTGATCCATCAGTGTGCTTGGGCAGTATAGGGGAGACAACAGTATCTCTTGGGCAGTATGAGCAAGGGTATAGGCAGGAAATTGAGGGAACTTACTATCCCACCCCTCTCTGCACTTCTTAGGCAACGTCTACATCCATGTCCAGTTTTGCCCTCACTGTCCTGCCATTATGGGAAAGACATTGGTGAATGGGAGTAAATTCAGCAGAAGGCCACTGAGACAGCCAGATGCTGGAGCACATGTGCCTGTGCAGAGACACTGAGGGACCTGAGCTTGTTCAGTTGGGAGGAGAGATTGTTAGGATGCCTGAAATTATCAGCCTTCCGTAATATCCATGAGGAGGTAATCAACAAGATGGAGACAGGCTTTTCACAGCTGTGCGTGGTGAGAGGATGATAGACAATGTTCACAAGTTGAAACGAGGGAGATTTAGGTTGGAGATAAGGAAAATCTTTTTCCCCATGAGGACAGCCCAGCAATGCAGCTGGGGCCAAGCGAGGTTTTGACATCTCTGTTCTTGGAGATTTTCAAGCCCTGAGTGCATGAAGCCCTGAGGAACTTGTCTGATGCCAAGTGTGAGCCTGCTTTGGGAAGGAAGTTTAAGAGCTCCTGAGATCCCTGGCAGCCTGAACTATAATATAATTTTACTTGTGATTCTTTACAGCAGAAATTCCTTGACTGTGATCTAGTTTGTCATATTTTTCTTCTTGGCCAGTTCGGTTTCTTAGGCCTAGAGCTAAAATCACAACATAGTTGTCTTGAGATATATCACAAAAACATAGTTTGTGTGCCCAAGAGACAATATCCCTAACAACGCAGAACTCTTGTGTTCCTTTTTGCTTCAGTGCATTACTACCATTATGTTATTTTGGTCCAGCACTTTTCCCCCTGGATTTCACAAACTCAGGATCATACATAGACTGGATTCTGTGCATTTATTTATAAAATATTTTACAATGAAACATTCAGAATTTTCACTGGAGCCCTGCGGAGGCAAAAATAATAGCAGTAGAGAAAATTGCACTAGACGGCAAACAAATTTGTTCGGTCTCTTCAGGAGAAAGGAACTATGAACAAAGCCATTTTAAAAACAAGAAGGAGAGGCCTTAGTTGAATGTCTGGCAAAACCAAACTCCATTTGTCAATTTCTGTGCACTTCTATTTGTGTGTATTTATTAGGGTCTTAATTTGCAGTTTTTAATGCTTTTGTTGCAGTGGAAGAGGAAAACCAGCAAACTTAAAATTTTTATTGGAAATTATTTAAAACTTTAAAATAAATTGGATAATTTCCTAGCTTTGTTGAGACCAGTTCAGGGGCATTGATGAAACAATCTATATTTGGCTAACTGCCTGGTGATTTGTAAGTGGTATTCAACAAATATGATGGCTGGGAATCTGAAGAGGTGATTTTTTTTGCTGTGATGAGGGTATCTAAAATCTTATCCTGTTACTCATCTGTATTCCTGTTAATTTCAAAAAGAACCAGATTGTGTCCAAAAAAGGATTTAGGAAGTGAGGATGAACATTTCTCAGTGTCTGTAAAGAAGTGTTTGTTTAGAAAAATGTTTGCTTTATCATATAGCTTGAAATATAACATTAATAGCAATGATGGAGATGAAGAGCAGTGGTCTAAGGAATTGTGCATAGCAGTAACTACTATTGACAAAATCAGAAAAATAGTTTCAGAATCAATGCTTCTATTGAGTGAAGTAGTTCTGTTGGGTTTTTTGTTTGTTGGTTTTAGTTTTGTTTGTTTTGGCTGGTGTTTGAGCATTGTGGGGCGTTCAGATGCCAAAGTCCATAGCAAAATTAATGTATCTCTTGCTCTTGTTCGACACTGCTTGAGGGATAAACAAAGGCATATATATATATAAAAATATATATATAAAAATAATTATGATAAATATAGTCTTGATAATCAAGGCAGTATTAGAAAGTAATCTCTTTGTTTATGCCTTAATCACTGAATTTGGTTCAGCTAACAATGAAGTATCTGCATTTAAATAATCAGATACACTTGCATTTTGATTTTACTTATAAGTTATTAAACTGGCCTCAAATTCAGGAATGTTAGTGGAAGAGGGACATAAGTTTCCATAAAGTGTTTGCAGTGCATTTTTTCCTGGGAAAAATCCTTTTGAACTAAACTGAATGCACAGTGAGACTTGAAATGTCCTGAAACATTTAACACCAGTACTTTTTTCAAGTACCTCTATTCTACTGTGTTTGTCTTTAAGAATGTTCCTGTCAAGTAAGGTTACATGTCTGACTTCTACAAGTCAGTGATTAAAGTGAATACCAAGGAAATTAAAGTGGTGTAAATCTTGCTGAACAAAACAAAGAGCTTCAGTAAGAAAAACAAATCGAATAATCTTTAGCATATCTCAAAAACTATGTAAGTAGTACTCAGTATTGGTGTTGCATGTGCATTTAGATTTTTATGTTCTCATATTAGAAATGAGATTGGTAATGGTATCTGAGAATGTTATTTTACTGTTCCTTGGAAATTGTGAAAAACAAATGATAGAAGTTATATATAGTCTTAGGTCTTAAAATAAAGACTTGGAAATCAAACTCAGTCTTTATATTTGAATTGTCTTCTGATTCTCTATATGTGCAGTAAGGTGGAGCATAATAAAGCAAATCGTGACTAAACAATTACAAAAATCAGTTAATGTTACCTTTCATTAAACCAACTATTGAAAACAGTAGTATTTATATTACTTGAGCATCAAGTCTTTTGTAAGATAATACAAACATTTCTGTTAGGAATCTTCTGTAACATTGGAAGTCAGAAAAAAAAGACACAAATGTTCTAAATTATTCTATGATTCTGTACTTTGGATCCAATTGTGCGATTCTTGAAATTCCATTTGTATTGTAAGTCCAGTTACTGCAAACATGAAGATTCATTAACTACGTGCTGTTGTACAGTCCTAGCTTGGTTAATAACATTCTTTTCTTTTTATAATTAATGGATTTCCCCTAGTAATTTTTTTTTTTCTTTTCTGTGTGCCAGTATATTGTTCCATATTGATTGCTTCATTTGAGCTTTATACTGTACTTCCTATTATGTCTTATCTTGGTGTTTTTTTCTTGGAGGGGAAAAAAGCCATAGTAGATACAATGCATAATGGTTCTTATTAGCTAGGTTATTTCCACTATTTCATGTTTTCACATGCTTTCTAGAGTCAGTCTTATGTAAGAGCTTAGAGCACTGTTTCTCTGAGAGAAGTACAGTGATAAGTAAGGAGGATTTAATAATTTTAGAATATTATTTATAAATGTAAGCCTGTAATCAAAAAACAAACATTGAAGTGGCTGGTTTTAAGTCAGATATGGAACAAAAATAAAAATATTGATACCTATCCAGGAAAAATAAGCTGAGACTTGTTCAAACTGTTATCTTTTACGCTGTGATACCGTTAGGTTGCAAAGGCAGAACAGAACTTGCTGTTTGGAACTGAGTGTCTTTTACTGCAAGGTGGACAAAAAGCCACGTGGGAGTGTTTTGATTTTTTTGGGCTTATGGAGTTTTTTGGTTTATTTCTGTGTGTATGACTCTGTGTATGTTTTTGCACTAAAAATACTGCATCTTTTCATGAGACACCAAAATCAAGCTTTAATTTAATAAAAATAATAAAAAAATAAATGAATAAATATGTGTTTGTGAAAGCTAACATATTGGGAAAAGTCACATGAGAAAGCAAACAAGGTTAAAAATTAGTATCTTAAATGTTGTCCAGCGTGATACTGAATTTCAAGTATGTTTGGTAAAATAATATCCTTTACTGTGAGAGTACTTCTTTGTCACTGCTTCCAACATAATACATTTCTTGTATATTTCCTGTAGAACTGCTGTTGCTGGCTTTGCTCTTAACTTGAATATATATTTCTTAAAAAAAGAAAGAACATGATAAACAGTGAAATATCAGTCACCTTACACTATACTCAGATGGCAAAGGACATGGATACTTTTATTATCAGTTACTATCTATTTGTGGTTTTTTTCATATTTTTTTACCAACACAGAGTGAGATTGTTTTGATTTCCTTTTGAGCTAATACAGTACTTACTGGGGAAAATGATGATTTAATTTTACAATTATGGTACTTTAAGTATATCAATACAAAGCAAAGTGGTAGATTTTTAAAGAGATACTTAAATTCAGATGGTGGGGCAGGGTGAAGGGTATCTTCAGGACATAAAGCAATATTTTAAAATAAGGTAGCTTTTTCTAAATATGTACCCAATTTTGTAGTTTCTCTGTGAATGAAAGTTTTCTGTGTATGTATACTTAAAAATTGATTGTTCATTTTATTTTCTTTCTTCTTCTTTTTTTTTTTCCTAAACAGGAAATCGAAGTATATACCACTGTTTAAATCTTCCTTTATGTTAACATTTTTTCTTCCTTTGCAGTTTGTTTTAATCCTTTTTTGCTGCCTTATTGTATTATCATTGACAGCAATGATATCTGTTTATCTATCTTCTGTAATTACAGTTATATTTTCAGTATTTTTTTGGCACTTTTTTTTAGTTACTTACCTCTGCAGTTCAATGTGTACTGTTTTTTCCTGTTCCTTGTTAGATGCCTGGCTAGCGTGTGTTTTAATATTTAACAGATTACCTGAGATAGTGGGGTGTGACAAGCCTACAAAGCATCACACATGGCTGGCAGATTATCAGGCTGGGTTATAGGGATAGCCTACAGCTCCCATTCTTTGCTTCCAGGGACAGCATGATTCTTCCTTTGTCAGCAGCCACTTTGCTTTCTTGTTTGCTAATCTCTAGCTTTCTCTCAGGATGCTTTAGCCTGCTTCATGTCAATGTACACAAAATTGACACTTAAAAAATATATTCTGAGTAACATTCTTTTAGCCAATTTTATATAATTGGAAAAATATATTGAGAAGTTTGGAATTGGTTTCTTTTGGCAACAACCTGTGGACAGGTAAAAACTCTGGACTTTTGGGGGAAAAAAATACCATATTGAGTGGAAAGCTCTGAGGATATCTTAAAATAAGGTCTTGAGTTGTTTGGATGGTGTGCCTTTTTGTTTTGGTTTTGGTGGTTTTTTTTCACGTTCACTTTAAACATACAGAAGTGTGCTCATGTGACATCTACTAAGATTTTCTGCAGAGCTTATTAATACCTTCCACCTTTGTGGCATGACAAAGCCAAGTTCCCACACCTGGCAGGGCTGTCCAAATTGCTGCTGCTTGCTTTGGTTTGTCAGAATCTGTCCTGGAAAGCATGTGTACAATCCTTCAAGGCACTTAGAGGCTAACCTCTGAAAAAATTGTGCGACTAATCCCAAGGTATCATCAGTTATTATACTCTTTACAGCCATAATTTTCTACACTTCCTTCCACACATAGTTGTTTCTTGATTGAAGTTTTAAACGGTTCATCCACAATAGTTTTTAAATATTTAAGTAAATCTAACTGTATTGATCAACTTTAAGGTACTTAGCTCAGTGTTGCTTAGTTCAGGAAATACTTTAGTATTTGAAATGTTTGGATTGGGTAATTCTGTTCCAGTTTGGAACTCTTTTATAATGGCGTGAGAAGTTATGTGTGTTTATAGAGATTTAGGTTTCTTTGAGTTGTTCTGGGTTCTTCCAATCTTTTATATGCATAGTCATAAACATATGCTTGCACAGCTTCTTTGGGTGGCCACTCCTACAGGTGAGATCTTCTGTAACAAAGGATGGAGAAATGCTAGGCTAGGCCTTAAGCTCGTTATGGCCAGATTCTGGTGAAGTTTCTTTTATTGAGGTGTCAAGGAAGACAACCAGTGTGGCTTACCAGTTTTAGTAAGTCAAGGCCCTGTTCTGTTTTGTGTAAACAAAACCTTGATGCCTGCAAATTTAATTTGCTTCAGTGACATTGAAGGGAATATCATACTTATGAAAGGTCATTTAAGGAGAAATGGTAGATTGACGTGGCTTTGGATATCTGCTGTCTTTGTCAGAGTCCTTGTCTCTAATAAATCCTTGGGCAACATAGAAGTACTTAACTAGCTCTAGCAAAATGTTGACTGTAAAATGTACTTCAGATAATCAATATCTAGTTTTTAATTACAAACCAGTAGGTAGTTTTACAGTATAACACGCTTAGTTTGTTCTAGCTGTACCTCTGTTGATATTTTCCAAGCTGCCTGTCATCTTTGAGATAGTGACCACAAGGCTAACTTAACATTACAGTGATCTTTTCTTTATAAAATTCTAAAAGGTAAACTAGCAACGGTGATCATACACGGTAAGACTTTAGTCTTACGGTTTTGGCTGTAGAAGCTGATGGAACATATTCGATTGTGGTATTTGGTTGTGGGACTCTAGTCGAGTAGTGATTGTCAACTTAACTAGACTAGATCCCCCAAATATGGGGATAAGGCAGCTTCTTTGTGGTTTGACTCTTGCCCTAACACAGGTGAGATGTTTGGTTTTGCTTTAGAAAAGGATTTTGCAAGCTTACAAATTCTGGAGAAAAAACAAAGTTCTAGTTAAGAGTTTGTATTCATGAATGCATTCTGATGATGTTTGCAGTATTACCCCAGCCCTCTTGAGATTTCTGTGTTCAGTACAGGCTTAGTATTTGCTATTGTTTTCAGGGTACCTCTAGAAAACCTCAACCAATAAGTAGTAGGAAGCGTCTTGGGAAGAACAAACTCTAGCATTCCTCATCTGACTTCTAAAATCCGTTTTGTGACACTGGCTGTTATGGCTATTGTGCAGACAATTAATCTTAACTTTTCCAGAAATTTTTGGGACAGTGTGTTTCTTTCTTTGCTTTGTACTCTGAGGAAACACTGAAAAAGATGGACAGTCATATCAGAAAAACGAAAGAGAGGTACAAGTTTCAGAAAAAGAGATACCAACAAAATAGTTTGGGAAGAAGGTCAGCAAAACTCTGTATTACCACTGAATAAAAGGCAGTTACAATTAATTTTACACTCCCATCATCCTCTTGAGTCAGTCAGCAAACACAGCCTGTGCTAGTGTGTTGTAGTATGGATCCATTTAAAGGACCAAGCTGGAGGAAACACAGCATTCTTAATTCTGGTGCTGTAGACAAAATTGTTCTTTGCAGGCTGGAACACCCTTAGATTATTAGAAAGAGTGGAGAAAAGCCATAATATTAATCTCTCCTGCATGTAATTTCTTAGCCATTCTCAGCAGATTTGCAAAAATCTTGGTGAAATAAATGAATCTGCAGAGATGTACATAGATGCCTAATTTGGCTTGCATAATCTGTAAAGGTGACAGACTCACAAAAGCACAACTCAGTTTGACTGCAAAGTTTTAAAATCAATTTACAGGCCTGTTGGGCATGTTTTGATATAGAGAATAAATACTACGTATTATTCTGCAATTTTAAAGTTCTTTTTAGGGCTCTTTAAAAAAAAAAAAGATCTACTTTATGATACAGGATATGAAATTTGATTATTTTTCTGTCAAAGTTTATAATAAAATATCTGTACAGAGCACATTGTGCAACTCCATTATAGTAGCTGTTGAAAGCTGTTTGAAAGGTTTTGATGTTTATGCATTTTAACTGGCCTAACTTAAATGATGAATTAGGGTGAACATTGCTGTTTACTTTGCTGTAGTGTGCAGTAGAGATCAGATATATTGCTTTTGTGTAATTCTTCTGTTTTGGTGTTTGTTTACATTGTTCCAATCTGTCATTATAACTTTTTTAAGGGTATGCCTGGAGTTGGGGGTTGGTTGAGGAGAGTGTTAATCTATTTAAATAAATTGGTTAGAGCCATGCTAGGAGACCTGTGGTGTTTTCAATGCTTCTCAGCCTGAAAGCGCTGCATAACCCTTGTAGGTTGCATAGCAACAGGCTCCTAGCAACAATAATAGATTGAATTTCCAATAGTGACCAGGCCAGATGTAATAATAAAGCAAGAGTACAAACAGTTGTCACGGTTTTCTTTTCATAATAAACTAGTTTGAATTTAGGGAAATGCTGTTTCTCAAAGTGGTGAACATCTTTGTGAAATGAAAATACTTTTGAAAACTTGGGGCACTGAAACCCTGGCACAGCTGCTTAGCATGAGTGACTTTGAAGTCTAGTAGTTTGAAACATAGGAGAAAACAAAGAAACATTGAGTTATCAAGGAAAGAGGGTATTTAAACCCCACTTTAAATGGCTTGTAAATCTCAACTTCTTTCATAAATTGTTCTGTACTGGGACTTCACAGAAGTCCCTAGCTGTATGGGCAGATGCGTATTATGGAAGGAATATGGTCAGTCACTGTGGAATTAATGAAGTTGAAAAGAGACTTCCCCAAAGTAGGTTGTTCTTTAACTGCCTGCTGTTTAGATTTGCAGTGTCTGTCTTTGGAGCATGGGATGTCAGCTACCACTGGAAAGTGGTTGCTAGTCACAGGCTTTTCTGAAGTTAGTATTTGCTTTCTTCTTTTGATTCAGCTGTCAGATACTATGCAGCAGTTCTCATTTTTTGCAGGCACATGTTAATATAAAAATCCATATACATGTATTGATGTTTTCCTTTTTCTTCAATACACTAACCATGACTAAAATGAAAAATACAAACAATAATGTTGCTTTATGTGTTGTTAGTGAAATGCTGTGTAAAATTACAATATGTTTAAAAATACAGGAGTTTTTTATGGGTAAAAGTTTTAAGTAGTAAATGTTTTCAACTAAAAAATTACACTTACTTGTGTGAATGATTACAAGATGTAATTATTTTTCTGGGACCCAGCTGCTATTTATGTGCTAATAGAGCATCTATATTCTTTTTGAATTAATTTACCAATATACAGTATTCACTGTGGGATCATATAGTGTATTAATGGCACAATTATCTGCCAAGAAGAGTGAAGAATGTCAATGAGCTGTTTTTCTGCTTAATTAAATACTTTAGACCCAACTTAATGGGCCCACATCACATAAACATAACATTTAATCAGATATAAGTACAGAATGCTGTTTGTGCATTGAAGCTATATTTGTGTATGTCAGTATCTCTCTTCTTGATATGCCCTTGAAGGTTTTAAAGTGACTTGTATGGGAAAGGTAGGTGTAGGAAGCTACAATGCTGTATTCCTGTGAATCAACTCTGCTTTTATCTAGAGGTGACAAAGGTGTACAAAAAATATTCTTTGCTGATGACCTTTTGAAGAGGTAGATGAAATTTTCAAGTTGGTAGGTTCATGTCTGTTAGTCCAAAACTGATGTTTCAGGAAATGGGCAAAACAAAATGAGTTCCCTCGTGAGCCTGGGACAAATACAGAATGGATGCAGAATTTTCAGAACACCATTGGACATTTGTGCAACTAGAGAACCATTTTAACAATTATTTGTGAAATTATTTTAACTTTACTTTTTAAACTTCAAAGAAGAAAGCTCCTTTCCGTTGTATGGGTGTATCTCTCTTGACTTAACAAAAAGTGAGCATTATGTGAGCACTTGGGTTTTCTCTGCTGTGGCTGAAGCATGGTCATTGTTAGGTTCAAGTCCATGGTGGTACTTTCTGATTAAAAATGACTTGTATTCAGTTGCAAGAAAGCATGAGTGTGTTTGTGTGCCTGCTTTCCAATTGTCTGGAAAACAGTCTTCTTAATGTTCCTAGCTTCTCAATTGCTAAGAAGTAACCACATACTTCAAAGACTAATGCATCTGAAAAGTTCTGTTGGATTATGATATTCATAAAAAAGTATAAAAAATCTTCAAGTATAATGTGGGTTAATTTTAATGTTGTGTATTTATAGCACTGACCTTGAAAGGGGATCTAGCAGTTTTGTATGTCACTTGTATTATCTAAGAGAGAAATAGTAATTACTACAGTGGCCTTGCAAGGATTTGACTGTGTGTGCAAATAGGAATTAGAGCAGGTATGGGTAAGAGTTCAAAGGTGTACGTGAAAATCGACACATACCCAAAATGTTGTAGGCTTTCCTTTAACTTTCCTTTAGGTTGAAGAAGCTATGTTCAACTTTGGGTAGGTGTTGTCAAGTTTGATTGTAAATGGTATTTATTCAGATACTTGATCTGTTTTTGAAAACAGTGTTAGGTGTGTGTATTGTGCTAGAAGCCAACAAAAACGTTATTGACCAAGTTTCTTCTGGGCACCAAAAGCATGCAGTCCATTGTGCAATGCTTGACTGGATATATACTAACCTCCTTGGTGTGCATTGCAGGTACAGGAACGAGTTGTAGCTTCTGTCAGATGAATTGTCCTTGTTCAGGCCTTTGGCAGTATAAGTCAGAAGTAGATGAGAGCAGCTGCTTTAAAGGAGTAGTTGCCATCTTAATATAACTGTTTCATTGAGTTTTTGTGCTGAGGAGGGGTATCTGCATTTATTTGCACATGTACTTGTGCCTGTTCTTTCCTGTTCTCTGTTCAGTCATCATTCTGGTACTTTTGGCAGTGCTCCCCAATAAGGTAGTATGTGATCATCTGCTCGTATTAAATTATTGTTGTTGGGTTTCCTTCCTTTAAATTCCTGTGTTTTGAGAAGCATCACCGTGGGATTTTTGAAAAGTAATTCTTCAGACTGTGCATGCTTTAGTTTTATTACAAGGGTTTCCAGAACTGGAAAATTCTGAGTTGCCCAAGCTTGACAGATTTTCTTTGGTATTTTCCTATACTTCTGGCAACTGAGAATCTCTCAGATTTCTTTAAGCTTCAGAGAAGGAAAATATCTGATAAAGATGCTTACAAATAAAATGACAAAAGGATACTGTAATAAATAGGAGGATACCTGAATAACATTGCTAAATATTTCATATAGGTTCACATTAGCATTTTCTTGTATTAATTCATTGAATTTCATTTTGTTAATATTTTTAATAGAATTTTTGATGATGCTGAAAATGCTGTCCATGATGATGAATATTAAATGTAGCTCTCAGTTTTTGCTGCTACCTACTTTTTATTAGTTTATTGATGAGAAAGCTGTCATTAAGAAGTTTTCTTTGAGAACTTTTCCAGTTATAGTGTATTGCTGTCTTTCAGGTTTTGATTTTTTGAAGCATACTAGAACAAAAAGTCCTGTGTTTGGAACTTAGGTAATTTGTAGATCTTTTTAAAGTGAATGATTTTCCTGTTATAGTGATTGAAGGTGCTGACCTATGAGGCAAACTTTAATTTTGTCTTGGTCATGGAACATAACTACCAAGTCAAAATCGCAGTCAGCAACACAAGGTTATCCAAGTCTTGAGAAAATACGTCATTCAATTCTTACATGTATATGAGAATAGCAGTGATATCACCTTACAGCCATTTACATGGCTGAAATAAATAAATTAAACCTGCAATCATTAGATAAATATTATTATAGTTAATTGAAATGTCAGTATCTAGGGCTGTTGTTTTTCTGTAGAAGGCACAATCTCTTTTGAACTTGACGATGACGTTGACTTGACAAACGTGACATTAGAATCAGTTCTTTTGAGTAATAAGTTGGCATGCCAGTGTTCTTACAAAATGGTGAATGTAGGGAGTATCTGCTGTTATTTCAAAATAATGTTATAATATAACTGCAGTAATGCTCAGTGAAGTATTTTAGGTTCAGACATATGTCAGTCCTAAACAATTTCTGTTTCCTTAAGTTGTGTGGCTAACTTAGGGTATCAAGATTTATTGACACATCGATTTTGCCATGTGTTTGAGTTTGGTTTTTTTTCTAAATAAGTTCCAATACCATTTCAGGTTTTTTTGTTACTGCCGTTTTTAATATCTGAAGTGAAACCATTGTAGTGTTGAGAAAATATCTTTTACCAGGTAATGATGCCCTAAATGTTTGGAATTTGGCTCCCATATCTATCAGTTAGTCAGTTCTGACTGCATACTGCAGTCATTGCTTTCATTATGTATTTCCTCTTCAGTATGTGAGACAAATGTGTCATGGATAAAGTGAGTTGTTTAGTTTTTAGTTGACTAAATAAAATGACATTCAAACTGTAGCTGTATGGCTAAAAACATTGTGATGCCACAGTCCTGCATACCCTGCAATGAGTTTGATCACAATCATTAAATATTGGAATGTGTGCAAGGGAAAAGGGGTAATGAAATGGACAGTAACTGAAGATAAGTTATGTGGGCACAATTTGCAGCACATCTGGTGAAAAAGGACATAGAAGGGGCCAAGGTTGTCAACATATTCTTCACCTTGGTTTTTGTTGGTAAAACCTGCCTTCAGGAGTTGCAGATACGTGAGACCAGTGAGAAAGCCTGGATCAAGGAAGGCTTGCCCTCTGTGGAGGAGAATCAAGTTATGACTATTTAAACTAATAGTTTTTAATGGTTTTTAGCATTTTTGTACTTGTCAGGATCTTTTAGCAATGTGGTAATGTTTAATGCTTTTACTTACTTTGAAGGTTTTTAGTGGGTTTTGCCTGGTGAGAACCTCTTGTGTTGGTTTTATATGGTCTGTTTAGTATCTTACTGCAAATATTTTGTGTTTGTGGCTGTAACTTCTTCACTGGAGGTAGCCAGGTATTCTAATGTAAGGGTAGTATTTTATTTTTTTCAGGGGTAAATGTATTTCAGACAGTTTTGAAGATACATGGGTTCTATAAGTAAAGTGTTAAAGGGAAAACATTGCCCTTTCAAATGTTACCAGTACGGCTTTCTGAATGTTTTAGACTTGGTTGCTTGTCAGGCTGCAGTTCCAGAAGCCTTGGAGGCCTCTTGGAGATGTGTAGGTTTGCTGCTTAAGTTTCAGGCTTTTGTCTATAAACACTGCTCTATGGACAAAATTCTAGAAAAGATACTGCCTTTGAATTTCCAGTGGTTTGAGACTTCATTCTTTCAGTAGTAGCACTTTTGAGGTTTCTGAATAAGTAAAATAAATACAGTGGTCTGAAGAAAAAGAACTGCTTATTTTACGGTAATTTGCCCTTGGGAGTGGTTGATTATATTATTCCATAGTCTGATCAGTCTCCATTACAGTCTTGAAGTACTTTGCATTTCAGTTAGCAAAAGGACTGATGGGACAGTTGGTATATTGTGTGAAACATGTGAGTTTGCACATGAGGGCATTTACAGCAATCAAAAGGCATAATTTACCCATCAGTCAAATGTAAGCCAACATTGTGTTACGGATATTGGTTCTTTGAGATGTAGGTGTAATGTAGTTCATCCATTTCTACCACTTCTACAGATCTCCAGGCAGTCCTCGCTGATTGGTGAAAATATGTAGTAACAAAGCATTAATCTTTGGTTATTTTTAGTAGACTTTTTTGAATACTATCTGGCTGTAGGTGTTGCCTGGTAGGTTCCATACTGGGTGTGTTGCAGCTAGCTCAGAGTATATTCTTCCTTCTGTGTACAATGGGAAATTCTAGTCAATTTCAGTGCCTTTTCTACCAATTCTTGAAGCAGTCAAGATCGACAAAAGTCTATGTTTTTTGTTCACTGGCTTGCTGACAGTAAGTTCTAATATACTGGTTTTGTTGCAGTCCAGACTTCCATGATGTCTAGACAGTTGAACAGCACAGCATGTTACCATTCAGTAATGGTAGGTAGGTAAAACATGAGGCATTTGGAAGAAGTCTTGGTATGGCCTAAAGATGAGGGAGTGGAGTGGGGGGTGAAGACAAACATGCAGTCACAGCAAAATTATTAATTCATCTGGGAGACTGTTGAACCGGGTGCTAACATTTCAAATATGTGTCAAGCTCTGCATGTCATGCCTTTGATTAATTCACATTTTTTCATACTGCAAAAATGCCTTCATAATGTTGAAAACTGGGAGATACTTTTATAAATTAAAACTATAGTTTTGCAGTGTACTGTTTAGTGAATCTAAGAGTCCTGCCTAAGTGATTGATTTAAATATATAATGTCAAACAGCTGCAGTTGGTATGAAACACTAATTTACTATTTTGTGTGCATCATCAGGTTGGTCAGTTCACAAAACATGCAGTGTGGGGATGGGGATTTTGTGTTTTAACTGTCTGTCATCCATGCTGCAGTTTGTATTCCGTTATCACAGAGAAGTAATTATTTTGTGTATATTTTCATTAAAAATAAGTATACCTTCTTCCATATGTCTTACTCCATTTTATTAAACTTTTTTTTTTTTTTTTTTGTAATGAATAGATACCTATCTAGATTTAACTTTTACATAGGATCATATTTACTTTTCTGGTACCATACTGACTAAAGGGAGATACTGTTAATCTTTAATCTTTACTGTTTCTCTTGTTTCATTTTCTTCCATGCTGTTCTAGCATTGGATAATTGAACTATTCAGCTATTGGAGTTTGAGAAAATTGAGGTTCATGCTGAATGCAACGTGATATGAGTTACTTAGAATGCTTTCAAAGTTGTTGCGCTATTTGATTCTGGTTTATGAAAGCTGCTTTATGACAGTTTAGATTCTGCTAGTAAAAGACTAATATAAGGAAGTAAACAAAACAATAGAATTGTCCACAATGGGTTGGATTTCATTAATTTAGTCAGTTGAATAACTTAACAGATTTTAAAACCTACTGAGCTAAATCTGGTTAAATGACAGAGTCAAAGCAGAGTGCAGTGGTAGTCTAGATAAAAGTAAGTTTTGCAGTACAATTCCTTTTCATTTGTGCTGTTTTGATGAAAAAGGTTACTGAACTAACTTGTCAACATATT
Source organism: Falco rusticolus (assembly GCF_015220075.1). Lineage (NCBI taxonomy): Eukaryota > Metazoa > Chordata > Aves > Falconiformes > Falconidae > Falco > Falco rusticolus. The sequence continues at coordinate 54,971,798 of NC_051210.1, forward strand.
GGAGGTTTGTCACTGCTTATCTAAGGGATCTGTTCTTCAGCAATGAGCTTATTCCTCTTGCTGATTTGCTTTTAAATGGGAAATCTGAATTTTGCACTTTATGTAATTGCTATCAGTGTCTTGTATCCATCTAGGGATATTTCAGTTTAAATGACAAGGTACTTGGGAATTGATTTATCAGTCATAAGCATTAAGCAGAGTATATTTTGATAGGAAATATCTGTCAGGACTCACTGGTTTCAGTCCTAGAAATCTGACAATAATTACTTCGGGCTATATATTGCCAGTTCATTACTACTGAATCTCAGTGGATCAGAGATGTCAGTGTATTTCCTCTTCTGACACGTCTGTGAGACAGGGAAATAGGACTGTTCTTTGGGGATGGGAAGGCTGAAACTCAGGCAGGCAAAGTGACATGTGGAAGACCATGAAAAGGGATATGGAAAAGCAGGGTACTGAATTTAAAGATTCCAACTCTTGGGCAAGGATTTTCACTGCTTGTACTACAACATTTCTGAGAGTTATGGTCTTTCTGGCCTAGAGGCTACATAGAGCATTAAATATGTTGTCCACTGGATATATTTAAATTCTTTTTCTACCCTTAAGTCAATGAAATAAACTATATTACATAAACCATTAAATGATTTATGGAGATAGATGGTCATTGTTATGTATATCACTAAAGTGACAGCTGAAATGATTCCCTTCTGTTAATTCAGAATTTGACCCTCTGATGTGTGTCATCTCATTTGTATTGCCCATTAGAGGGCTGAATTCTAAACCTTTTAGAAAGTGATGAGAAAAGCAAGTTGGTTAGTGCACCAGTTGCATTCTAACGAAATTGATTAAAATAATCTAAACTTTTATTAATGGTTTAGGTGTTTATTTTTATCGTGTTGCACAGGTCACCCCTTCTTAATGATATTACAGTTGTCTGAATCAGCAAATCTACTGAAACAGCATAGTAAGCCACCACAGTTTATCCTAAAATGAAGTCAGTCAGGAGCCAAAATACAGTTTCTGTGATCTAGAACTTCCAGGATTAGCTGCAGTTTAGCTACATTCTTAGTGAACTCAGGTCTGTGTAATTCCATGTTCATAATTAAATTGCAGAAGCTAACATAATTAATGAAATTTTTGAAATTTATTGTTGTCCATGACCGTAACATAATGTAGGAAGAGCTATATCAGTTTATCATCTTATCTTCAGTGGTACTATTGCAGCTGACCTATTAACATCTTCATTAACTGAAGTTTAAGAAATAAGTTGCACATGCTTAGTCACTGTAGGGGACCATTTAATGTATGTAATGTAGTAGTTTTTCTTGATGGCCAGATAACTGATTTATCAGTATGATCTGGTCTGACAGGTATCTAATCAAAAGCATTTAAAATTATATGTAGGTAAGAAAGAGCATAATAGTGATTATTACTTTTTTCTAGTTAATCTTTCTATCATATGTCATTGATATAAAATGTTTCAGGGTTTGAAGAAATTTCTGCATACTGTCACAACAAAAATCAGTGAAACAGAGCTAAATATTTGTCATATGGTTTCAAATCCTGTATCAGTCAGGCTTCTTCAGTAATCATGAGGAGGTGGGAAAGAAATGAGATGTTTGGTACATTTCATACAGACATGCATTTGGAATTGAAAACTACTAGGTGTGTGTAGTATTTCTACCAAGTGCTAGTCTTAGAAGTAAGGATTGGTGCATCAGCCTGTTCTTAAGTGAAATACCTTTCCACTAGCCTGTTACATTTTTGTTCACTTTGTGTTTAAGGTTTCAGGGAATTTAAAGACTTCTTTTGAGCTATGACACAGTAAACTGTTTAAGGATGCTTGCCTGAATAACTCTTTTGGTTTCTTTGTGCTGCTTCTGCTGTTACATCATTTAGATACTATGAGGATAGTGGTAATGGCTGTTTTAGTTAGGAAATGTTAAGTTCTGTATTACGTTTTTTGGGTTTTTTTACTTCGCTTGAAAATTATTAGTCCCCAGTCCTGATTTTTTTTTTTTTTTTTTTTTTTTTTTAGGCTGAACTGGAATACCACTATACCAATGCTAAAACTAAAGCTATACAGCATTCACTGTAATGAAGATTTATCAGAAACCCTAGAGTTTAGAAACGAGTGTTTTTATTTCAAGAGTAAGACAGAACACAATTCTGGTAACAGCTGTGCTTGCTAAAGTGCATGTCTAGATACCAGTCTGTGTAGAAACTGTATAGCAAGTGTTCCATAATATTATAATGTAGTAACAATATACTACCTACCTAGTTTTCTACACTATAATGAACATATAAGCAAGCAATATGAATAAATTGGTACCTTACCTCATTTTCATCCCTAACCATCCTTTTTTTTTTCTTTTTTTTTTTGTTAGGCTCCTAGATGAAGTGCTGCTAAATCTAGATATTTTTCTTCAAATATGATTCCAGATTTTTTCTTGGAGCGTTTTGTGTGTGTGTGTGCATCTCTTTTCTGCCACCCTGTGGGCCAATTTATTTTATTTCTAGAATGAATTCTTCCTGTTTCCTGGAAAAGAATAACTATGTTTTTTCTTACATGGATTTTTCTGTGATTGTTTGCTACTCATTTCTGCTTTCAGAGCCAAATTTAACAAAACTCCTAGTATTTCAGATTGCACATTAACTACCTTGGGAAGCTGATCAATTAAATTTCTATTAATGGCCTCGTCTCTGTCCTTGTTATTGTTCCTGAATTTTTGTAAGTAGATCAGCAATAGGAAAAGACATAATTTGTAATTACTGTTCTTACAATATACATTTCAAGGTAATAGAATGTATGTAGGCCAATTAATTTCTATAATTTTACTTCAACTTCTTCTCACAAAGCAAACCAAGCAGAAATCTTTGAATAAGGTATACAACTTTTACCAGAAGAATATGTAGGCATAATACAGGAATGAATTTTGACTTATGACTGGAAATATTCTGTAGTCATAAAATTCTTGGGACAAGAAAAAATCCTTAGTTTGCTTATACCATTTGTCTCTCTTTCATCTCCTGTAGATTTACACATTTTAGTACGTGTTCCTCTTGATTCCCATAAAGGCTAAGGGTTCCAGCAGGAGTTAATCCGGTCAGTTTGAAGTATGTGTGTAATTTTAGAAGGTGAAAAAGCACAGGTGTTTATTTTTGGTTATCTGTTCTGGAATCAAGTTACTGTGTCCTGCAAAAGCATAGAAGTTTTATTTTGTTATGTGTTCCAGCAGGACTCATGATTCTATTACATTTGCATTTGATGCATGTTAACGTGCTGTTTATCTACTGATGTTAACTAATCTACAATAGATTTAATAATCATCTAGTTGTTAATTTTAGATTGTCATACATTTTTTTTTCCTATGGAGATGTCAAGATATTAATTAACTTTCTCCATTTATGGAATCCAGAAGTTTTAAGAACTCTTCACAAACTTGGCCTTTAAAATAGGTTTGAATTTGATGTCTAAATAGGTATGCCATTGGGAGGACAGCTAACTCTAATCTAACTGTGAGGTTTCTGGACTGCGTTGCTGATGAGCTGGCTGAAAAAATGTGTAGAAGTAAACGATGAACGTTCTGGCACGAAAGTGTCAAGCAAAAGACCTTTAGTCAACATTCCTTGAATGTGGCAAGACACATGATTGCCAGAAGGGGTCATTTTAAAGATGGAATTAAGGAATTTTGCTGTATTTCTTTATTCATGCCATGTTCACCTACATCTGAAATAATATGGCTAGAATTTCAAAGGGTTTTCTTCTGCTAACTTAGTAGCAAATGGTGCCAATCTAAGAATGAAGGTTTAAAGGTGGCCAAGTGTTTGAATTTTCAGAAGGTTAACTGACAAAGTGGTCCATTCATTTGTTGGCCTGTACTTGGACAACTTCCTCTATGGGTAGCTGGCTGACTGTGACAGTGGTTTGAAAAGGGAAGATCTTGTTGGAAAATCAAGTTTTGTACAGGGGAATCAATGAGTTTGTGGAAGCAGACACAAGGGAAGGTGAGGCCAATCTGTCAGACTGACACAGCATTGGGAATTGAGAAAGCATGTTTTTTAAGTATGTGCTATAGGTGAAAGTGGGAAAGGATCAAGACAGTGTAAGAGTAGTGAAGAAGTTTGAGAACTGTTGTTCTTACAAAATATAGTAATTTATGTTTTTGACAAACATGTAGGAAAAAAATATAGCAACTTCTGTAGTTTAGCCAGTTAGAAAAGTGAGCACAGGAAGTATACTTTTTGTCCTTATCTCTTCCTCTCTGCTTCTATTCTTCCCTGTCCTGCTTTTTTCCCCTTATACTTTGCTGGATAAGAAATTGTGATGGAATAAGACAGTAAAAGAGATTTTTAAAAGCTTACACTTGAGGTGAGTGTCCTTAAAACTTTGTAAAGGAAGTATTCTACATACATTTCATAGTTTAAAAAGCCTTTAGGTAGGTTTCTTTTTGAAATGTCAGTTGAAATATAAGTTGTAATATTTTTCTTTTTTTGTGAGATACCCAACCTTTCTAGTCTAAAAATTGAACAGTACCACATAAAGTTTAAATTTTCAACCACAACTTGTTGTGATTTGTAGATTATTTTTTTCTTATACATAGAGATTCTCTACATCTGTTAGAATTCTAGATGTGATAAAGTGAATATTCTCATTTTATATGGCATATGCATCTTTAAAATAATATAGGGGATTGTTTATGGAAAATCAAATCCTTATAGTTTTTATGCCTGATATGTCTTTGTTTGCTTTTGTGTAAATATTTATTGCTTTATGATAAAATCCTGCTTTCCAGAAAGAGGAGGGGGGAAATGGAGTTAAAATGTGAAAAATATTTTAGCTTGTCCAAGGCTTATGTTAACTTAAATAGATCTTGGTCTTCATGGTTGACAGCTGTAGATCATTAGCTTTTTCTTCCTTAACAAAGAAAGCAAATGGAGCTTCAAGACTTTCATTGCCTTTTCTATCATCATCATAATTTATGTATTTAAGTTATGCAGTTTCTTGAATTGTTTTAGTGCTAAGCTGCCTACATTACATGCAACAGGAGTGACAAGTAAAAGCTGCAAAGCATATTTGTGTTGCAAGAGAAGGAATGATTGACAACTACATTCCTCTCTACAAGAAAAAGCTGTGTTTCAAAACCTAAAAAATGTCCTAAATTAATAATCCTTACCACTTTAGATTTCAAAAGTTAATTCTAAAGAGCGATTACCACTTTGGTTGCTTTCAGTGCGGAAACAACAATAGTTAAAATACTATTCTGAAAGTGAGTTCTCTTTAGAAATGTGTCCATTAAGGGAAAATACAGAGAAAATAGTATGTATTTTATACTCTCATATGGAGTAAAAATATTGTTTCAAAGGAACCAAATAACAATGTCAAAACTAATCCAAATATGTACTCTGGAAGGCACAGGGACTTGAACTGAAAAATTAAAAAAATACCATTTTGGAAATAATTCAGGACTTTTATCTTATGAGGTATAGTTGTGAGAGATGAAAGAAGATCCAGGAATGAGGGTTTTAGTCTAGAAATTTACAGTCTATAAACCTGTGTTGCTGATTCACTGTATGTTTTCCAGAACAAATTGTTTAGGTGTGCCTACCCAAAGGTGTTTAGGAATGTTAATTCCTCTTAGCTAATCCTTAGGATCTTTAATTATTAGTTTGGTTTTCATTTTCCCCCTAAAGTGTGGGGGTTTTAAAGTTTGTCAAAACACTTGGCATAATTTCATATTGTGATTTAGCATCTTGTGTATGTTGCTGAATTTAGAAGGAAATGGCTGGGATTTAAGAGATACGGGTCTTGGCTCACCATCTTTTCTTTCTTCATTACTAATTCCATGGGTTTTTTTCCAGTCAGATTGAAGAGCTTCCTTTTGAGGCAAGTAATATATTGGTGCAAAACTGAAAATATCCTAATCAGCAGAGAAGAAATGAGGCTAAATTGAGGGCTAAAATTGTTTAGCATAAATCAATCTCCAAAAAATGTTTTGAATCTCAAGTATCAGTGGGTTTTTTAATCTTATCCACTTATTTTACAAAGATTGATCTTGATCATCATTTATGATCAATGAAAAATTATTCAAAAGCAGATTGTATCATGGCTCTTAGTCACTATCGGCTACTGTCTGTAAATCAGTCCTCACACTTTCGTCTTTTGTATCACCTGTAAGCTTGCTGAGGTACAACTCTGTCCTTCATTAATGACTTAGATAGCAGATGTTAAACAGTACTATACCCAGTATCAATCCTTGCTAGTACTTAACTAATGACTGGCCTGCAGGTGGACTTTGTGCTACTGATGGCTGACAATCCTCTCTTCTTAAAATCCCTTCAGAGCTCTTCTGAAGATACACACTTACTATTTGTAAGAGGTCACTATGATGCAGGATTCTCTCTTGAGCCTTACTGTTGTACCTATATGCTTATACAAAACGCCTGTTGCTCACAGGAGATACTTGCAGCTGTGTATACCCTGGTTCATATGGATTGCATGACAGGCATCTCTATCAAATTCACACAACATGTGTTAGGCTGATTTTGCTAACAAAATCCTTTTAGCCTCCTGTAGCGTAAACCAGTGTACTGCATAACTATTAGGGATTGTAGCATGAGATGCATCAAGCAGATTTAGGGCTACTTAGTAAAGAAACATGGTGGTTATATCCATGAATATCTGAACCTTGTAGCAAAGGTTTCTGAGCTACAACTCAAAAATCAGTCTCCTCTTATCATAAACTTCTCCAGTAGTATTTGTCTCTCTTAAATGCGTCAGATTTGTGTATGCATACCAGCTCTTAACCTGTCATGCTTTTGATCCAAACACATTTTCTTTTATCTATGCAACACAATTGTTGAAACAGCTTTATAGTCTTCATTGCTCTCTTTCTGCAAATCTCATACTTTAGTAGCAACTTTTCCCTGTGCTTCCCTCACACCCCATAATGATAGCTGTGCTGCAGTGTTTCTGATGACATAGTGGTACCAAGTTTCAGATGCCTTACCAAAGTACCTCTGTTTCCTTTTTGGGCAGGAAAGGAGGGGAGGGTCCTATCTTTGATGATTTTTTTTTTCTTTTTTTTTTTTTGACACACAAGATTGTCGTTATACAAATCCATTTCCTAATCAGATTAGATGCAATCATTTCATTAACTTTCACTTCCCTTGCTTATGCTGTCATCAGTAGTAGTATTTTTTCCTGTGCTTTTTATTGTTTTGTTTTATGAAATTAATAAAACTTTCTCAAACTTTTTTCCTTCTTATTTTGAAGCTCTTATTACATCATGTTTGAATGAATCACAAATTCAGATAGGATCTAAGATTTGAGAAGAGCCCTGACTCAGTGAATTGCTGGTACTGACTGAACATTCTAGAAACCAAATGACAGAATCGGCTCTTAAGCTATTATATTTTATAGTGCTTTTGTTCTTCCTGTACAAGCTGGAGGATCTGACTAAAGTTCACTTCATGTTCTGTAGTACACGAAACACACTGCACAGGGTACAATTCTCCTTGCCAGTTTCAGAGTCTGTTTTTTGCTGTTAGTTATTTACCTTCTCCTTCCATTTTCTGTCTGCTTTCTGTGTCTAATACAATAATTCTTCAAAAAATGTACTGCTTATCATAAATACATAACAGAAGTTTTTAATCATTTCATTATCGTAAAGATAGATCATTCATACAATTGTTAGTTACTCAAAAATTGAAATGATAAAGTGGTAGTATATTGTGACTTTGTAGTATATTAATTTCTGAATGTATTTTGTGTGACATTTATTGGAGTGTGATAACAGTAACCATTTAAGCTGAAGGCAGTATACCCCCTGTTTGCTTGAGGTCAGATTCTACTTTTCTGTTTTGTATACTGCTGTACTTCATGTTAAAATCACTCACTTCCATGCTGATTTTTTTTGCCTTGCTTATATATACCTAGAAACTTGTTAGCATTTGTTTGAAATTTGCTAAAATGGAAGACAACAAAACCCATCAACAGCTTTTTAAACTGTGTAATTTTTCTGTATATGGTAATCTAACACAAGGCAATGATCATTTCTGATGATTAATATTAAAAAATATTGTTGTTTAAATGCATTTTGTTTCAGTATCTGCAGTTTACAGGGAGTTCTTTTCAGAAGACAGACTAAAATTCCTGCCAAATATCATACTGTTTTATCCCACCCCTCCTTGTTACCCTCGGGAGCCACCTTTTTGTCATTGCTGTCTCCTCCCACGTGCACAGAGCGCCCTTGCAACTGGCTGGAGCAACTGCCCCAAGCATTTTGCCCAAAGCAGGATGGAACACAAGGTGCCCTCCAGCTACAGGGTCAGGGCCATCACTTTGCTTCATCCATCATCTCATGGCAGGAAGCCATCATGTCTGGCCACCTTGTAACCCACGTGCTTATGTACTGCCCTGCAACTGGCTGCCAGCGCTGCCAGCATCAAAGGCATGTGACCTCAGCGCACTTTATGGTTGGCTGCTTATTTCCTTTGGACCATAAAGTTCCCAGATATAAACATATGTCCATGTGTTTATGTGTATGTGTATTCATAATAAATCTAGGTATAAAATGCTTTACAAAGATGTAAATATACATCAAAGTAGAAGTAAAATATGTATCTTATATATAGCTTTATAGAAGTATTATATACGATATAGATATCTTTACACTGTATGAAGTATATACAAACTAAATATATATATATCTCTACATAAAAGTGTATGCATAAAATGAAAGAGCTAATGAAATCAGTTAATTCAATTTTAAATGTGAATGGAATGTAATTAAATAACAGCAGAAAGTAGGTTGGGACCCCGCACTTCACAAGCTCGGTGATCAAATCCTGACATGTTTGGAGTGGAGGGAGGTACAAGAGGACAAGGAGGTCAGAATGGGGAGAAGGGCATGATCAAGTGGGGACATGCTAAGGGGCTACTGGCCTGTCCTCAGAGATGACCCACCAAGGGGGCCCACTGTGCATCCCCTGCCATGTGCAAAGAGGAGCCCGATCCTGGAGCCCCACATCTGGCACTAAACTGCCTGCCTAGATGGCCATGCACTGGTAGTTGCTGGGGTAGCTTTGGGGCTTTGCACTGTGTCACAAGACACAGGCATTGCTCTCTGCAAAAGTGGAAATCCAGAATGAAAGGCCAACTTCAGAAGAACATGGGTGTGGAGACAGTAAGGACAAGCCCCAGCAGGACTCACCACATGAAGCAAAGGAGCCATCTGACAGGCCTGTGAATAAGGAAACAATTTCCAGGTAAGGTTCACAAAGGAAGGGCAAGTGCTGGTGAGAACTGCCTTTGCTCACTGCTTTGGGGGAACCTTGCAGTTCCTTTTAATGCCACGGTGATGTACAGGCTTGTGCTATATCTGTTTCCTTCTCCTTAGGTTGATGTCCTTACAGAACACTTTAAAAAGCTCCAGCTGACTAGCTGAGGAGGCAGAAGACAGAATTGCTGCTATCTGGGCCAGCAGCAGTTACAGAATGAGCAGAGAAGGAACAGCAGCTTTCACGGAAGAGTGGCAAAAAAACCCAACAGAACCTTGGAAAAGTGTGATCAATGAGTGATATCCATCATAACCAGTTAAGAAAGTATCTCTGTGTTTGAATTCAATCATGGTGAAGTGTTTTGTTTCTTGTATGTGTGTAGTAATGGCATGCCAATAAAGACGTCTATGCTGCCACTCCTTTTTAAAGGCGTTTGTGATGCTCCTAGGGAGATGTGGAGCTTGAGGGATATAAATCCCTCTTTAGAAGTTGCTAAAAGCCCAACTTTTGGTACAAACTGGATGGACCCAAGTGGCAACTCGACTTGCAAACCAGGATACCTGAACGTTATGCAACTTACCAAGACAACACCTTAAGAGAAATGAGGTGGTTGTAGCAGAGGCAGCAAATTGGTGTATGTGCACTAGTATTCCAAACATGACATTGCTGTTAAGTACAGCTTAAATATGATGCTAGAACTGTTACACAAATATGCCTTTGCCATTGATCTGAAAGGCATATGGGTTCTGATATAGCTGGGGCTTTTAAAGCCATTTTTAGCTGGCAGTGCACATACCAGAAATTACAGACTGATGGAAGAAAGTGTTTGGTCTGGGTTGGTTTTTTAAACCAGCCTTTATACTGCTTTAAGAGCTTGTTTAATGCGTACCTTCTTGGTGCTAGCAACAAAGCAAAACCTCCTCTGCAGCATGTTTGGATAGGTTGTTTAAAACTAAGAGGTGGAGATACTTTAGTGTACAACACTTTGTTACATTGATGAGTTACCAGGTTTCTCAGGAACTATAACCATAGCTTCCACAGAGCTATGGGAGACAGACCTGTGGGTGTGAACCCTTTAAACTCTGTAAGGGTCTGGAAAATCAAATCAGAGGACTGATTTAAAATTAAAGAATATGTGCCTATGCTCAGAAAGGCAGATCATATCAGAGTGTGTATTACAAAAAAAGATTTGAGAATTATTATCATCAGATGTTCATGAGTGATGACATGTCAATAGCTGAAACTGTAGGAAGGAAGCAGGTACCCACCTGTGCAGTTAATAGACTATGGCCATGAAGCAATGGACGGGACATTTTACCTGGAAGAATTTCAAAAAGTGGGTACCAGTGAGGACAGAATCTACAAAACTGACAAAATCATTGCTGCAGAAGTGAAAGTAAGAAACAAACAGCAGCCCAAATCCAGGACATGTAGTGACTGGAATTCGAGTGAAGGTGAAATAAGGATGGCAGATGGCAGTTTCTTCCTTATGCTAGCCAGAAATCCCAGCACCAGAATTTTCCCACAAAGCATCTCCAGCCTCACCATAGATTTGGTGAGGCCCCTGGAGCTCTCCAGCAAGTGGGAGGTGAGGTTTGCAGCAATACAGTACCTGCACAGAAGGAACAACCTCGGTGAAGATGTCACCTTTGAAATAGCAAGGTAAGACGTGGCTGGGTAACACGTGGCAGTATACTTTGCAGAAATCCTATTATTACTGTCCCTTACAATGTTGATAAATGTACAAACCATCTTACTAACACCCACAGAAGAGCTTCAGCCATTGACTCTCCAGCTGTTGCCCTGGCCTGTATCCTGTCATGAATAAAACACCATAAAATGCATGCATATCCTTAACTTTATCTCTTGTAATGCTATTCATAAACGTATTGTGTAAATAAAACTTAGAACACAACTGAAAAATTGTGCGTGCATTCTTCAGCTATTCCCCCAATTTATTTATTTTTTTTTTAATGGGCAATATAGATGTCAAAGTTGAAAGTTTTAATGACCATTTACTTATTACAATAAATAGTTCAGGGTGAGGCATTGGGCTTTTTTAGGTAGCTTTCTTTTCTAACGTAGTGTGTGTGGTGCTTCTCAGTTCTCATTCACCTTTAATTGTTCCAAGAGATCCTGGTTTGCTGCTTTACCTGTGACAGAAGATTGGACATTCACCACAGCCAGGACGTTAGCAAAAACATTCCAATCTTTAGGTGTTCTCAAGCTTAAAGGGGCTTTGGGCAAATTGTTGGGGGCAGCTACTCCATCCAGTCCCAGGGTGCTCTGCACATGTGGGCAGACAGCTATGACAAAATGATGGCTCCTAAGAGGCAAAAAGGATGGGATGGCAGGGGCAAACTGATGACATGGACAGAGGGAGAGAGAGTTTGGGGCAAGTGGTCATGGTGACAGGCAGAGTGGGCAGATCTCCCTTTGGATGCTGAGGAGCAGTGCATCTGGTCCAGTGTGCTGTCCTTGTACCCCTCATGTACAGCTTTCCAACCTACCTGCATCTTTCTCCTTTCCCGAGCATTCAGAATACTGCATGGTCCTGGCCATTGTGCTTGTTCTTTAGGTACCATGTTCTGAAGCTGTGCTTCGGCACTTCACTGACCCACTGAAGGGGAGTTTGTGGTCTTGCCTTTCCTGCCCACATGGCCACTGTGTACAGAAGGCAGATTAAAGGTGTGGGATGGTTTTTGATGCAAAGGTAGTTCATTGCACGCTGCCACTCTGAGCCAGATGGCTTTCAAGGGTCATTACAATAACTAATTTCACTGATAAAATGGGTATAATTTACATATCTGCTTTATTGTAAACTTCCCATTCAGAATGCATAAATACAAGCAATAGTGGGTATGGACTTTTCAGAGTGTTCCGGATCTCAGCAGGTTGCTGTGTTGCAGGTGTAAGGAGTTATATGTGTTGATTCTGGTATTCATAACTCATTTTAAAAGGTGCAGAGTTACACCACATAAAGTGATTTTTTTGTTTGTTTACAGTCAATCTCTTGGCATAGTAAATGACAGCTTTTACTTATGTATTTGTTTATGTAGTGCAAATACAACCGTTATATGTAGAGGAGAAGATAAAATTACACCTTCCTCACCAACCAGTTTAGAGTGTTCATATAGAGGGTACCAAGTGGTTTTGAAAGCTCTGAAAAACTTCTGAATCTTTATTCTACGTCCGTGAAGCCAACAATCTGAGCTTGCAGTGCCAGCTCATCAAAGCGGAGAACAGGTCCATTGGCAGGGCTGGCTGGGCGTTCCCCTGCAGCCTGTTGGGTGGAGGGGTCGGAGGTCCTTGGAGCTGTGCCCTGCCACGCTGCTGGGTCCTGCTCCGCAGACGCCCTTCTGCCAGCGACGGGCTCACTGGTGGGCCTTGGGCGCAGGTTGTAGCGCTGCTGCAGGGTTCTGCTGTAGACCCTCTGCCTGGCCGCGGTCCTCTGCCGGTGGGCGGATGAGCCCACAACGTACTCCTGGTAGTCGTCATCTGCCCTCACAGTGTGCAGGATGCAGCTGAAAGGCCGCCTGCAGAGTGGGCACGGGGCTCTCATGGCAGCCCACTGCTGGATGCAGTCAAAGCAGAAGGCGTGGAAGCAGGCGTCGAGGTAGGCTGTGTTGTCCGTGCTGTCCAGGCAGATGGGGCACGGGCCATCTGCTGCTGCCTGCTGCTGCCCTGCGCGCTGCAGCTGGCTTGTGGCAGAGCCACTGTCCTGCAGAGCCTCTTCAGCACCTGACGCCATGTCCTGCCAAGAGATGTGCAAAGTGCTTGAGCTTTTCTAGCACAGGGAATGGAAAGAAAGCCCCAGAAGGTGGTGAGAGAGGGGAGGAGGTAAGGTCCCCCTGAAGGGGCTCTTTGCAGGCTGGAAAGTGGCTAGGCAGCTGCATGGACTGCCCTCCCCACATGTGCCTGTCCCCGCGGGGTGCCTCAAGCATGTGCCCCCCAGTCAGGGCACACCACCCCCCCCCCCTGCACTCCCCCACAGACAGGCAGCATGGCTGGAGCTAGCACAGGTACCTGCAGGAGGTGATCAGGGAAAGCGGAAGAACTGGCTGGGAGCCTGCAGTGGTGCCAAAGGCCCCTGTATGCTCCTCAAGCTCACAGCCCTGGGCCAGCTGCTCTGCAGCACCCGCAGCACCCGCAGCACCCATGCCAGCCGAGTCTCTGCACCAAGGCCACGCTCCAGGCAGAGGCCCGCGGTCCTGCTGGAGGTCGCAGACTGTGTGTGTGCACTCGCAGGACAGTGAAGAGCGGTGAGGTTGGGGCCATCACAGATGCCCCCCATGACAGCTCAGGAGTCTCTGAGGCTGTGCCCCAAGCGCTACCCAGCGAGGGCAGCAAACACCCCAAAGGGGGAAAGCCCCCACTTCACAGGATGTTGGCCATGTTTTTGTATCTTTTTGGCCAGGGGTTAACCTCAGACTCATCAGATCCCATGGTGACAGGCTGTTGCCTTGGGGCGAAAGGGCACAGCAATTGGCAGCACAGCAGTGCAGGCAGGAAACGCTGGTGACTTCCTTGGTCCCAGTGGAGCACCCAGACTTGGCTCCTCTGAGACCTGACAGAGGAGAAGGAATTGCCCCTTGTCTGTGGTGGGAAGGGACCCCTGAATGCCATCTCTTCTACACCCCCTGCTCAAACAGGGCCACTAAGAGTTAGTTGCCCGGGACCATGTCCAGATGGCTTTTGAATATCTCCCACAGTGGAGACACTGCAAGCTGTGCCATTGCTTTTTCCCACCAACAGTAAAAAAAACTTCCCTGATGTTCAGTGAGAACACCCTGTGTTTGAGTAATGGGCTGCAGAATGGATATCTGCTCCATCGTTAACCTCCACAGGCTGCAGGGGAACAGCCTGGCTCACGATGGTCTTCACTATGGGCTGCAGGGGAGTCTCTGCTCTGGCACCTGCAGCAGCCTCTCCCCCACCTTTTTCACTCATCTTGGTGTCTGCATAGTTTTCTCTCACGTTTTCTCACTCCTCTCTCCCATTTCCTCAGTCCTTTCCCCCAGCTGCTGTTGCATAGCTTTTTTTACCCTTCTTGAGTATGTTATCAGAGGTGTTACCGCCATTGTTTATTAGCTCAGCTTAGGCCATGAGTCTGTCTTGGAGCGAACTGGAAGTTTGCTGACATGGGGGCGGCTTCTTCCATATTCTCACAGAAGGCACCCCTGTAGGCTCCCCACTACTGAAATCCTGCCATGTAAACCCAGTGCAGGAGCCCGGAACCAGACATGTCACTCCAAGCTTGATTCACTGGTGATCAGTAGAGGGCACGGATCACCTCCCTCAACATGTCTTCAATAATTTGTGTAACACAGGTGAGGATTTTTGTTGCTAGGTACAAGTTAGTTTCTTTCAACAGAGCTTGCACCAGAGGTGTTTTGTAAATTCAGGGCGGGATCTGTGGTACATATGCGCATGCATGTTAGTAGTTTAAACATGGAAGTGTTTCCATTGCACACTAAGAGTCAACGTTATGTGGCGTCCAAGTCTACCAATGTTAAGCTTGAATATTCAGTGTTCTATAGAAGGAGATGGTTCTGTTGGGAAGATCTGGATTATCTTGGAATTTGTTCTAACTTTGTTGGAGGAAGCACCTTTTAAATAACTTTATACTATTTCTTTTGTGTTATATGATGGCATGTAACTTTTCCCGTGGACATTTCCATATTGTTTTGGTATAAACACCTATAACTAGTACAATGTCATTACTTCTCCAAGGTTTTGCACCAGATTAATTAAACCAGTTTTTAGGTAGGCATGCTTGTATGTTTGGAAGGTTAATTAGTCATCTGGAATGTAATGTGACACACTGTCCTTAGCAGTGCTAGATTAATGGTTGGACTTGATGATCTTAAAGGTCTTTTCCAGTGTAAATGATTGTATGATTCTGTGTATATAAGTGTTCCTGTTTATTTTTTCAGTCCTGTAGATCAGGAACTTGGTTTTATTATTTCTGCACAGAACTTCCTGTTGTTTTTTAATATTTTAGCATTCTGTATAACAACTGATTATGTAAAATATATGCAATTTATTTGTATTTTAAAGAAAACTTCTGGTCCTACACCGAAGCCTGGGATTTTAACTTTGTCTTATATACCTTGCACAATGTATCTCAGACACCTTTCATCTTAATGTGCTGTGTCTGGTTAGGTGATATGTGCATAATACTTTCTTTGTGTGCACCATCTGTAAATTGAGACCATACAAATGCTGAATTATCTGTGTTAATATAGGATGTGGCACATTTCAGACATATTTCAGATACCAAGAGGGAAAATACATGGATTTTTTTTCCCCCAAGTGCAAAACTACTGTGGTTTTAAAGGTTTGCGATAGATAGAAGTAATGTGCAGGTATTCTTCTGCAGACAACATTTGTCCAGGAGCTTGAGAATCTTGGGAAGGTTTTAGCAGAGATGGGAAGGGGAAGTAGAGGAAAACACTAATGTAAATATCACAAAATCAGGTAAAGATACTATTGTGGCTTCTTCATATTCCAGGACATGTACCATGTCTCTTCTAGTAAGTAAAATAAAAGAAGGGAAGAAGATTTCATTAGTGTTTTGTTAATGTGTTTTCTTGCGGTGTGTGGTAAGTGTACAGTTCATCCTGGTATTCTAGATTCATGTAGTTTGCACTTCATAAGTAAATTTCTGTTTTGCCTGAAGTGCTTCAATACAGTAATTGAAGAAGTAGCAAATATGACTGGCTGCTTCTTTGGTAATTGTGCAGCCCTGACATTTCAAATCTGAGTAAAACATTTAGATTTGGCTTATTTGCAAACGTATTTGTTATGAAAATAAAATGGAAGAAACAGGACCAAAGCGTGAATCTGTTCATTTTTAAACTCTGTAAGTATTGTCAGTTGTGTCATCATCTTGATTCAGCAAAAAAGGAGAATCACTTGGGAGCATAGTGGAGTCTGACATTTTAACTGACTGTAAGCATTTTAATTATGGTGGCAGAGTTCTGCGGGTTTTTTGTTTTTTCTTGGATTAGAAAAGGGAATTCTGTTTGCTTGACAGCTAACACAGGGAATTCTTTAGTTTTTCACTTGGAAGATTAGAATGAAGACAAACGTATTTGGTATGAGGGTAGTGTTGTTTACTTCAGAATAACACAATGCAACATAGGAAATCAATGTTGACTCACTTAAGCTGAAAACAGTTCTTGTAGTAGCTTGGCATATTATTCTACTTCATAGTAGAAACTTGAATCACAATCCACAGAAGTAAAAAAAAAAGCTGCTCTTTACCAGAAATAAAAAATAAGCACTTTTCTAGCCATAATGTAGTCAGTGTCCTACCTGTCAATTAATCTCAAATATTAATGTCACTGTAATAGCTGCATTGACATATATGCTGTGAGCAGTAACACTTCAGCAAACTTCTTTAAAACGCATAGCTGTTTATGTGGTGTCTGACAGTCAGTTAGGCACATTTTCTTTTGCAGTCAAGCAACTCCCCATATAATGATTGATAGTTTTTGCGTGCCTTGTTGAACTGAACTTTAGTGGAACTGCCTGTAGTGTTTATCTCTCTTTATGCTAAATGAGTGAATAGTTGAGAGCACTTGGGGCCTTTCAGCTCTTCATGTTACAGTTGTCCTTCTGAAGTTACAAAAAAAAATTCCATATTGATTTGTGTTGCAGGTAAAATAAAAACTGTTTGCTATCTGTAGGAAAGGAAAGTAGTTTGGTCTCAAGTAGGGGTGAAATTGGTGTCTTGGAATATTAGCTCTGTAACAATAAACTATTTTTTGTACTGGAAGTCCATACATATTCATTTATACAGTGCAAGTTCCAAATGTTGGCATCGATCTCTCTTCCTGTGTGAAATCAGTGTAGGAGCATCAGCATCATTCCTTGAAAGTTAAGGAATACTCAAAGTAAGGGATGAAGCCTTTTTATGTAAGGAACAAAAGCTGTGAGAAAAATTACAGTAGGAATAAGACAGTTGTTTTCAGCAAAGACAACAGGCCTGCTGCTGTAATGCTGCAAGATTCTGTGCAGTGAAAGAAGAAATAATTGTTGTGTCTCTTTTAGCTGGAGATGAGAAGGTATCATGCAATAATGCAAGCAAGGTGAATGAAAATTTAGTGGGTGGTGATCTCCATTAATAATAAAGAAAATTTACATGAACTGGGAAGTATGCTAAGCTATTTCTTACACCTTACCAACTGGTTTTGAAATTGCTCTTACTATTTGTACCTGTCAGATGGTAGAGAAATTTGAGGTGTCTTTCTGTTTTTATCTAAGAGCTTTCTTTTCATCTTTTATTTGTGAAGATGATGCACAGATTCAAACTCATTCTTCACTGGAAATTTTCTTACCTTAAAAATGTCTGTCTTACTACATGTAGTGTTTCAAACTTAACCTTCCAGTCTACTTGCACCATTTTTGTGTTCCACCATTCTTTCCTGTACAATCACAGTGTATCAGACGCAGACAAGCTGTTTTCACTCTTACAGCCCTTTAGAATCTGGAACCAAACCATCAATAACTTCTCCTAGTTTGATTTTGAGTGCATTCTCTCCTTAACCAATCTTGTCAGCTGCTGCAGCCAGTCAGTATGTTTTTTTCACTTTCTGTGTATGGAATACTTAAATGTAAGTGAAGTTACCTGTAAGAAACTAAAACATTCCAGATTCTCTGGTTAAGTGTCCACTCTTGATGCCTAGAAAATAGCAATGGCTCAGCATCAGAGTGGCTAGTTAACCTGAATATAAGTTAATGTAATATTCAGTAGCTACTGACTTACTTGTTTTTTCTCCAAGATAATAAATGAGGTAAGAAGAGATAAATGAGATACAGGAAGAATGCTGTTAGCATTTTTTAGGTTGGATTAAGAAATCTAGGCACTCCTTAACTGTCTCTGCCTTTTTTAATCAAGGTCTAGGTTGTTTTAGCAAAACTACTGGATCACTGATGTATTTGAGAATTAGAGTCACTGTGCTACCATATAAGCATCATCTTTACCATTTAGAGTACATGTCATCTGGAAATTGGTACCTTTTAAAACTGAGTCTTATCTCAGAGAAACTCTGGTAACCAGAAGATAGTCTTTTAGTCTTTAACTCTAAAAGTACTTTGATGCACCTATTTCTGAAGTTACAAAGGTCATGAAATAGAGGAGGCAAGCAATTTACCTGTGCATCTTCAGGAAATTGTATACGTATACTTTTCTCAAGGCTGAGCAAATGCAGTTTGATCAACCTTTCCTCCCACATCAAATATTCTTGGCTTCCGGCCATGTTGGTGACCCTCAGCTAGACTTCATTGCCTTTTTTTGGTTTTTATTTGTTTGTTTGTTTGTTGCTGGGGAGTCAAAAACTGGGCAGAGTATTCCAGATGCGGACTGTGTGGTACTGAGGCACTTGCTGGCTACACCTTTCCTAGTACGGTCAAGGCTGCTGCTGGTCATCCTTGCTGCAGGATCAACTAACTTGCTGTTTTCTTTACAGAGTGCCGGTTGTATCTAAATACTTAGTTTTTAACATGTCAATGGCTGATACATGTTACAATGAGGTTGTTTAGGGAGATCAAAAAGACTTCAACATGTATGTATTTCAGTTAAGCAAATTAATGTCATGCATAATTACAACTACCAGCACAAATAAAGCATATGAGATTTCTTTTTATGATTTTCATTAGAATAGATAGCACATAACATACTGAGATTCATATTTTTAAATTTCATTGAAATAAATTAATAGATATTCCACTGTCAATCTATTAAACAGTTCAGTCCTTGCAAATTCTCTTTGCAATATAAAATAAAGCTTTCAAAGTATCTTGAGAGAGACATGTTCTGTTATAATAAGTGCTCTCAAGGCAGGGACAAATGTTCTACTATAGCAAATGCTCTCAAGCCAGGGACAGTCTTATGTAGTCTTAAGCAGAGGGAGGGACACTGCCCATTGGTACATAAAGTATATCAGATTATGGCTTAAAAAGCATACAAGCATCCTGATAAGTAAAAAGTCTTAAGCCACCAAGCTGTGGTTGGTTTAGGACCTGAAGTTATTCAAAATACTGATTTTTAAAAATTATTTCATTTTAAGTTCCATACTTTCAGGTTCCAGACCTTCATGTGAATTACTTGGTCAGCTCTTTATACCAGAAAGTTTGCATTTACTTGAAGTAGTTCAAAAAATCTTTTTCAGTTGTGGTAATTCAGAGAATACATCTACATGACACAGTGCAGAGATGGGCAAGCTGTGCCAGTGTTCAGGGCTGAATGAAGCTCCAAGGCTGAGTTAATTACTCGGGTGCTAAGGAGGAGTTGATACACCTTGCCCAGAGCATTCCAGATAATTCATGTCTGAATGGGATCGTAAAGAAGCTTTGCACTGCAGTAATTTAAATTCACAAAACTTTGGCTCATTCTGTACCTTATCCAAGGTAATTTCTACCTTATTTCTAGTGCTTTTTGTTCTTTTTAGTCAGTGCTTCTGATCAGAATGCACTTTCACCCTTTGGAATATTTTTTTTAATTTTAAGTATTACATAACATTTGCCTTCTTTTCTTTTTTGTATGCTCTTTAAGCAGAAACGTAAGCAAGGGTGAAGGTAGGTTAGGATAGAAGGGTAAGTTAGGAGGAAGGTATAAGGATAAGCAAGGTTTATTTAGCTAGGCAGCTGCCAGGTGCAGAATGACAGGAGATATAGATGAGTATGTTGAAGTTGCATCTGGATACAACTCTTTGTCCTCTTCCACATTCCCTGCCTGTTGACATCTTAAGTCTGGCATTCCTAGTGCTTTCCTCTCCATTTAGCTGTGAGTTAGCATGATACCAAGCAGATTTCCATGTGCAGCTTAGGTGTGAATTGTTGCAGCTATTGCTGCAGAGTAATTGGGTACTGCTGCAATGGGAATATTGTGAGAGACACCTGTCAAATCTGCAGATTGCAAGCAAACATTTATTTATGCTCAGCTACTACCCAATTAGTCTGTTAAAAACTAAGAATCAAGCATTAATGAAATGCATCAGTTAAACTGTAGATTACAGTACTCTAAGTGATGGTTAATGTTGGCTCTGATGGCCATAGTCTTTGACAGTTCTTAGTCTCTGAGGCCAAGATGACCAGGCTTGTCTCTTTGACATGGAAAGCTGGAATAAAACTGGGAATTTTTTCTCTTTCCCCAGGCTCCACTGAGTGTCACTGGCATTTAAACACTTCTCTGTGGGCCAAAACCAGTGTGGTCCAAAGGCAGTTTCACAGGTGGTGTTCTATTCTGGTTTCCTCAGAGGGATATTTCATGTTTGCAGACTGCTTTCCAGTCATCTGTTTCCTTCAAATAGTTGCAGGCTATGCCAAGCAAGTAAATACGACAAAATACAGTACTTCCAACTCTAATTCAGTCTTTTTAGGTGTCTGGATGCAAAGCAAACACAACTTTTTCATTTTTTTATTTTAAAGCAAGCAGTGTTACATCTGGGAGCAAGAATAAAAGCGTATGTTTCACAAATAGGCCTTCACACTACAGGGAGCAGGAAAGCTCCACTGAAAGATACATCCAGTCCCTCCACCTTTAGTGGGGTAAAGTAATCACTGGCTCATCAGCTGACCTGCATGACGTACATCCTTCTCTCACAAAATAACATTGCAGATTAAGAAAGATAGGAATGGGAGAAACTGGTGAGATTTTACCCAGTCTGTTCATTGTTTAGGCAGATTACATGTAGTTAACCTTGCATTAAGCCTACAGATACCCCATTGTAAGCCTGTTTGCATGTTTTCCAGTTCAATAGGGAAACAATTTGCTTTAGCTTGCTTGTTCAATTTAATCCCGTGTTTCTTATTTATTGGTGTCAGTGTTACTACATTTGTGTTGAAATCCCTTTTCTTGATATTTCCATAGATAAAAGACAATTGTAACTTCTGTATTGAATAACTGAATGGATTTTGCATAATTTTTCACCTTTTCTATGTTTTCTAGACCACAACCCTTACACACTTAGAACATTCTTCTCCAAATAGCTTCCAGCACGTCAACAGTGTTTTTAACTAAGATTCTCAAATCTCAGAGCAGTATTCTGTATATTAGTAAGTCAGGAAAAGAGTATCATGTAGTAGAAGTAGAAGCAGTGGAGAGTAAGTGTCCAGAAGCTGATATAATACTGTCAGAAGTTGTAATACTTTTTTTCCATAAACACTGCTATTTGATATAGACATATTAGTAAAATTTTCTAGCATAGCCTTAGTTTCATTGGTTGCTACTAACTATCTCAACACTAATTTTTTTGAGAATATAAAATTTCCATTTTACTATAATGCAGTTCTTCCAGCAAAGATGGCAAAAATTGAATACAGAATTTCACTTACTTTGAAGGTATTGCATACATAGGGTTTCATCACATAGTTATCCAGGTACTGTAGTACATAATACTAGGTACTTCAATTAAATGTTTTATGAATTAGGATTATATCAACATCAGTGCTGCCTGCATGAAAATCATGTGAGCTATGTGTGAGCTTGTAACAATAATTCCAATGTTTTGAACTGCTTCAAATTCTCAGAAAATTAAGTAGTATTGAGATTTATATGTCCCTAATTAAAATGACCCAAAGCTTTAGCCATTTGGAATCTGGTAATTTTATGATGGATAAACTTTGAAGTAATCTTTGTGTAGTTCAGAACAAAGAAGAGGCATCTCTCTTCTTTTTCCCCTCAGATGCAGAATTTCATATTAGAATCGTTGTTCTCTAATTTGATGTAGCATAGCAAGAATGTGATGTTCCTGAATTTAATATTGGACTACTTTTAGTCTCTTGAAAGCTCTAAATAGCTGTGCTTAGAGCCCTTTAAGAGCTTTCATCAGTTTTTATCCTTCTAACCCTTTTTACTGTCCAGGGATTATAAATTCTAGTGTAGCAATTAATATGGATGGGAACCTGAATCTGGTGTGGTGCAGTCATTAGCAGATGAAAACTGGTGTTTCTTTCTCTACTTGTACCATTCTGATTTCTTTATTTTTACTTCCCCTATCCTTACTCATAGGGGAACCCTGAATTGTCACCTGTCCCATTGTCTGTTTTTTTACTACTGCTGAGGTGATGGGTAAAGGAAGAAAGTTAACACCACAGTCACTGGGGCACTAATTCAGGCATGAAGTGTTTTCTTCTCTTTGCACATGATGAGGAAATAGGTAACTGAAGCATTTGGAAGACATCATAGTGTGTATTACTAATTTCATAACTTTTAAACATGGCGTGTTAGGTGGCCCTTAGGGGTAATCACAGTATAAGTAATCAATAATAATAACTGTGGCAGTTTATTTAATATTTGTCGTAGTGTATCTGCAGGTTAGTTATGACATGGGCTAAAGATGAGCTGAGTCTTTTCATTGGTGCTCAGTGACAGGACAAGAGGCAACAAGCTTAAACTGAAACACAGTAGGTTCCCTCTGAACATGAGCAAACACTTTTTTACTGTAAGGGTAACTAAGAACGGGCATAGGTTGTCCAGAGAAGCTGTGGAGTCACAATTGTTGGTTATATTCAGAAGCTGGCTGGACATGGTCCTGGCCAGAAGGCTGTAGGTAGCCCTGCTTGAGTGCATTCCTTCCAGCCTTTGGGGCCATACTGTGATTCAATGAAAGTAAACAGGAAGCATCACAAAAAGAAAATTTGTAACATGAGGTAGCACACAGAGAACAGAAACTATTTCCTATAAATCTTGCTCATTCTGCTGATAAAGTAGATGACTCCAGCAATAGTTTTGACTTTCTCATTTTATGTTTTCACCTATTGAGTGATGTAAACAAATAGTTTTTCTCCTTTTGTTTCATTAGTATCAGATTCATACTCTTTTGATGAAAGGACTGCTGCACAGTGTAATATTAGGGGAAGAAAACCTGTAACTCCTGAAGCAAAATCTAAATCTACTTTCAGAACTGCAGAAGTGACAGAAACTGTTTTGTACAGGTGGTGCTCCTGTTTTCACGGTCTTTATCAGAAAGCACGGGCAATTGGGCAAAGTGCCTTGAATGATGATCATCAGTGCTTGAAGTATTATGTCCTGATCCCACCCTGCCCTGGACCAAAAAGCAAACCCAAGGATGACATTGTGTAAAACTATATTTTGTTAAGTATTTTTAAAGGTGTGAAGAAGTGGTGTTATACATGTGAGACTTCTTAATTCTGCTAGTATCAGTGGTGCAGCACAGTAAGACCTTGGCTCAAGCTAGAAATTCCATTTGATATCATAACTGTCATTCTGCGTAGAGGTATTTTTGGGAGGTCATGAATATGCTTGTCCCAGCGCATGAAAGTTATGTTAATATATTAAAGACAGGTGTTTCAGTGTAGGAAAGTACTGGAATGCTATTTAATGTAGATAACACTTGACTAACTGGGACTTAAAAGCCATAGTATCCTTGACTTTGCAGTATAAACATTAACTTAGAAAGCACACTAAAGTTACGGAAATCTTCTGTAATTTATTTAATTCTTTTATCAAAACTTGTTGGTGGTTAAACACAACAAAATACACAACCCAACAAGGAAGTACCCGTGAACTTCATCCTAGTGAAGGTTGTTTCTTAGAGACGTTTTCATTTCTTAAAAAAATTATAAAGTCATCAGATAGCTTGTATCCCTCCATTGCTGCACTCCAGTTACGTGAGCTATCCCACCACATCTCTGTGATCCCATCAAGATTATAGCCCTGCAAATGCACGCAGGTCTCCAGTTCCTTGAGTTTATTCACTATGCTGCGTGTGAACCCTTTGTACACCCCTTGATGTGTAAGTGCTTCAGAGAGACACCTTGGCATACTGTTTTCCCAGAGTTTGGGTAGTTTCCTCATAAAGATTCCTTGTAGCCACTTCCCTGCTCACATGTAAATGCTTGAGGTGACCCTGCTTAAGCCTTATTTTATTGAGTATGTGTTTCCTTTCATTCACATCACTCCAGGGCCTTTGCTTGTCAATCCTGTCCACCACTGCTTCACAGGGCTGCTGGTAACTCTTTCCCTCCCCACATTGTTCCTGGTTTAAGTCCCTTCTTACCGCTCAGCTGTTCTGCTGGCAAAGATACCTCTGTCCCACCTAATGAAGTGGATCCCATATCTCCTAAGCAGATGTTATCCTCAAAGAAGGTCATACATCCATAGAAAGCAAAGCCCTGTTGCCAGTGCCAGTTCTGCAACTGATTGTTGACACACAGTATCAGTGCCCTCCTGCTCAAACCTTTTCACCCAAGATGAAGTAGAACATCACTGGACTTTTCTACTCACAGCATCTCCAGTGCACAAACTCATGTCTTAGAATAGCATAAATGTAATTGTTTGATTATTTGCTAGTTCTGGTTTTTGAAACAGTCAAAGTCTTGTCCCAACAAAAACTCTTCAGAAGTTTTGTTTTGTCCTGTTGTTTGTGAATATAATCTTGTTGCTGATGTGTACTGATGTGTAGGGCTGGTGTGTAATACTGATATATTGTCTACCAAGAGTAAATGCGATTTTGAACTTTTTTCAGGTAAAATTAGTAGACAGATCAAAGTGAGAGAGCCATGAAATAGCCGTTCAGCCTAAGCATCCATGTGCTGTTGTGATCTGCTAGAAGTATGGAATTTCATTATGATAATTGTTGACTGGTACTGTTCTTAGGTACTTAATAATCTGATTTTCAAGATACAGCTTTTTGATCTTTAAACGTCTTTGAAGGAGTTAACAAGAGTTACTATTTGCATTGGTTTCATCCAGTGTGTGTGTATCTGTATTTCCTCCTGTTATTCTGCTATTGTAGGGCTTTGCTACTGAAATTGTATGTAAATCCAGAGAATTAGCTTCTATACTTCATTCAGTGCCATTTAGTTTACTGTTATTCCTCCCATAAATCAGTGAGAAGCTGAAAAAAAGAGTAATGAAATTCATGTTGCTAACTGAAATATTTAGCAAGTAGTTCTTACATCAACAGAGTCCAGCTGCCTACTTTGGTATCCCTAAGAACCTTGAGAGAGGACAAGCAATCAAGTAGTGTTTAGTAGGAAACTGTTATTCTAACATGAAAATATATTAGTATCTAAAAGTTATAGTTTGGGGTTTTTTTGTTCTGTGACTGGCATGTATTAACTGCCTTCTGCTTTACTGCTGACACATAAACGGCTCCTTCAAATTCCTAACATTGCTTATTTGAAGGCAGTTATTCATAAAATTTCTTTACACAAAAATTGAAAAGGAATGCTTGCCTAAAACTAGTGTATTATTTGAACTTGTTTCCATTTATACTATTGTTCAATAACTAAACATTCTGTATTGTAGAAGAATGGCTGCAGGGCGTGGCCTTAGAATCTCTGAAGATCTGCACAATCCAGGCCTGGTATTAGAATAGGCCTGTAATCAGAATTGTACTGAAGTTGCTGTGCTGAAGTTAACAAGAAAGGTAGCCTTGAGCTATTCTTGAGTCCTGAGACCAAGTAATTATGTTGTGCCAACAGGCCGTGGCTGTAACAAGCTACAGCTGCTGGCAAAGCAGGTGCAGGGCCAAGAAAGATGGGGACCGGTCTGGCAATAGAGGGAGTAACAAACTACAAGGCTGCAGCACAGCAACACAATTAGCTACATGGATAGAATGCTCATTTTAGTCATGATAATTAGGGGTGTGAGAACGGCACGCGTTTAGAGACTACTAACCAATTATATCTCTGCTTTACGAATATGCATGTGTATCGGCTCTATGTAAGCAGTGTTAGAAACTAATAAAGCTGAGCAAGATGCATAACTCATATTGAGCGTCTTCTTGACTCCGGCGAACCCTTCTTCCAATACCGTATTACTTGTGGAGACTTGATGTTCTGAGACGTTTTCCTTTATTGTGAAACACATTATGTTGCCAGAAATATGGGTCATTCATCATTATAAGTAGATAAGATCTTAAGATTAGCCTTTTATTCTGACCATTAAAAGCATGTCACTACTGCATGTGATTACGAGATCTAGTTTGCTTTACCTTCTGTGATGTTTTATTTAGCCTTCTAGAAGAGAAAAAAGAAATTTCTTGCTGCACTTCAAAGTAAATGACAGGCTTTCATTTTCTGCATTGAATTAAAGCCTGCTACATTATTTGATCTAAACAATAAAGCATGGGTAACTGAACAAAACTTTGCAAACTCTGGTAGCTTAGAGGTAAAGTAGTTCAGGATGAAGTAGTCCAGGAACAAAATAAATAGTAATCATTAATTTGACACATGTTAACAATCTCAAGTTAGACTCTTACACCATTCAGTCTTGGTATTTCAAGTCTAGAAAACAGAAGGATTCCAACTGAGAATTTGAGTATATTAAAAAGTCTTCAGGCAACTTAGACAACATGTAATTGCACAGAGTATACAAGAAAGGGGTAATTCTCAGCATAGTAGCTTTGCCTGAGTTCTGCCCATTAGACTGAAGAAATACTGATCTTGTCACATTCAGCAGCTGGGCATGAGCAGTATCTTTTTCCGAACTGGAGGGGTCAATTTGCCTTCTTTCAGAATGTGGCCAGTTTAGCTTACATTCACATGATGCAACAAGGACTGGCTGTACAAAGCACAACCATTACAGATATGTGTGTCCAACTGGTTAATTAGCTAGAATAAAAAGGATCTTTGTCAAACATTCATCTGTTGCTTGTGATACACCTGATGGACCCATTAGGCAAAGTCTTTCCTGCTGTGATATGCAGTTCCTTTACTTACATGCAGTATCAGTGAAAAATGGAGAGACTTCATTTAGATTGTAAAAATGTGTTCATGTAACTGCTCAATATTGAGGCATTGTAAAAGAATTACACTGACTGCTTCAGTAACATGGTGCTAGAAAAACTCCCAGTGATAAAGGTTGACTGTCAAACATATTGTATGGCATCTACAAGGAAAAATCTATACTGTGTAGTGAGCCATAGTAAAGAGTAAAGTAGAGACTTATAATGGAAGCAACCTAAATGCTTTCAAATAAATAGGTATTAAGTCATTAGGTTTGTTTCTGCTTAGGCAAGACTGCTGGCAAAGCTCCTATTCCACAACCATGCTTTAGCTATTCCAGAGTATTTACTGATAAATTAATCTATAGAGCAACCAGTTAACCTGTCCCATCGGGTTGTTAATAAAAATGTATTACAGTTCTGAGGTAGAGACATGCGTCAGATTGTATGCTTAAATGTAGGGCTATCAACAAATTGACTGTATGGAGTAAAATGGATTCAGTTGCCAAAACACTTTAATAAAAAATAATGTGCAAGTTTACAAATTACATGGCTTTCCTGTCCTGTGGTGGTACAACATAGTCTAAAGTTTGGTAGGTCAGTGTAGCAGTGCCAGCTGTACGGTGGGTAGTCCTAGGCTGGGCCATGGGGTCCTCTGGGGTTGTTCAGTTCTCTTTGGAGGTTCTCTTCCACCTAATCCTGGGTTCTCTGTGATGTGTCCTGATAGTCTCTGGACATCATCACTTCAAGGACTTGGCAGAAAATACTTGACTATCTAGATTCTTGACTGTCCCCATTCAGTTCTATCAGCACCTAACAGCAGACTGTCAGCTGGCACTGGCACTTGCTGTCTGCTCATCTTGAAACTTCCCTGCAGTGACTGACAGCTGGTTTACAGCCAGAGTATCCCCTGTTTTTATAATGAAGCTGCTTCCTTTTCCTAAAGAGCTAATGCTCATGTCAGCCAGGCACAATCCATGATAACTGCCACAAGGAAATGAGCACATTATGTTGCACGATCCATGATAACTGCCACAAGGAAATGGGCATTATGTTCCTTAGATGAGTGTGCCTGGCTCTGGTTTCTTGAGCATCTTGAATTGCAGCTGTAATGATCAAGTACTGCCTGAGGTGCAGTATAGCAATTAAAAGATAATGGCAATATGCAACAGTGTCTCACCAGTCAAAATTGTATTTGACTGTAGTAGCATTCAACCTCCC
This sequence comes from Falco rusticolus, assembly GCF_015220075.1. Lineage (NCBI taxonomy): Eukaryota > Metazoa > Chordata > Aves > Falconiformes > Falconidae > Falco > Falco rusticolus. The sequence goes on from NC_051210.1 coordinate 55,000,003, forward strand.
TTGCAGTGATTGACATGTTTGTACACTGTAACCATGAAAACAACACAGAGTCAAGTAAAGCTAGGGGCTGGTATAAAATAATGCCTTTTAATTAATTTCAGGTGTTCACTTTTGCATCCCGTTGAAGCCTTAGTATCTTATATGATCATTTGTTGGAATTGGTGGCCTAAATTGACCCATTTAATTATGCTCTGAGGGTGCACTCTGTGCCTGCGTCCAGGTCCCTGATGAGCGAGTTGAACAGGACTGGAGCAGCACTGACCCCGGGCACAGCGCTGGCCTCAGCCTCCAGCCAGGCTCTGCGCCGCTGATCACAGCCCCCCGGGCTCTGCCGTCCAGCCAGTTCTCAATCCACCTCTCTGTCCGCTCACCTGACCCACACTCCTGAGCTTACCTGGGAGGCTGTTGTGGGAGACAGTGTCAGAAGCCTTGCTGAGGTCAAGGTAGCTACATCCACTGCTCTCCCCTTGTCTGCCCAGCCAGTCACTCCATCACAGAAGGGTATCAGGTTGGTCAGGCATGACTTCCCCTTGGTGAATCCATGCTGACTACTCCTGATAGCCTCCTTTTCCTTCACATGTTAGAGATGACCTCCAGGATGAGGTGTTCCATCACTTTTCTAGGGATGGAGGTGAGACTGAGTGGCTTGTAGTGTCCTGGGTGTCTCCCTTCTTGCCCTTTTTGAAGACAGTAGTGACACTGGCTTTCCTCCAGTCTTCAGGCACCTCTCCTGCTCTTTATGACCTTTTAAAGATGATGGAAAGTGACTCAGCAGTAACATCTGTTAGCTCTCTCAGCACTTGGGAGTGCATCCCATCGGGGCCCATGGACTCGTGGTTTGCTTAAGTGATCTCTAATGTGATCCTCCTCAACCAGGAGAAAGTCTTCCTTTCTCCAGACTTCCTCTCTTGCCTCCAGGGTCTGGGAAACCTGATGGCCAGACTTGGCAGTGAAGACTGAAGCAAAGAAGTCACTCAGTAACTCTACCTTCTCTGTGTCCTTTGCCATGAGAGCACCCACCTCATTCCAGCAGTGGGTCTGCATTTTCCCTAGTCATTCTTTTTCTGCTGATGTACTTGAAGATACCTTTCTCATTGTTCTTGACCTCTCTCACCACTTTTAATTCCAAATGGACCTTAGCCTTCCTTGTGACCTTCTTGCATGTTCTGACAACAACCCTGTGTTCCTCCCAAGTGGCCTGTCTCTTTTTCCACATCCTATAAAATTCCTTCTTCCATTCAAGGTTTGCCAGAAGCTCCTTGTTCATCCATGCAGGTCTCCTGCCCCTTTTGCTAGATTTTTTACTTACAGTTTAGGTTCATTGTTAGCTGTGACTTTGTTCTGCACAGAAACTGAGTAAAACATTAATTATTCAAATTTAGAAGATGGTTACAGTGTTTAAGACTAAAGTACACAACACATTAGCATTCCGTTAGGAACGTTGCCATTGTCTATGTCATCTGTTATTTTTTGGAAACCTCAGAAGGTACTTGGTATCCTGTTATGCTCTGTGGCAATTCCCTTCAAAAGGTATAATAATCACTGCTATGGCTATTAGTTCCATGTATGTGTTTAGTCATAAATATATAAAGCAAAAGTTCCCTTTGGTCTAGTGCACATAAAGATTTGTTCTATGGAACAATGTCTTGTTAATTTATCTGCACAAACTTTAAGATGGTTCCATGTTGGAAAGAAGAGAAACTTTTCTTTCTGCATGTTATTACTGGAACATGATTGTTCTTGTTAATATTGGAATTCAGGGAAAAACTATCGGCTTCAATTGAGGTGGACTGATACTGGAACTGTGGCATTGTTTTCAACTTTGAAAAACTTTATTCTAGATTTTATACAGCATTTTCTGTAGGCAAAAAAAGATTTGAAATTTACTATTTTACACTAAGCAGAATTAAAGAATCATAGAATTGTTTGGGCCATCCCCTCTGCAACAGGCAAGGACATCTTCAGCTAGATCAGGTTGCTGAGAGCCCTGTCCAGCCTGACCTTAAATGTTTCCAGGGATCTGGATCTACAACCTCTCTGGCCAACCCCCTGCAGTGTTTCACCACCCTCATTGTAAAAAATGTCTTCATTCTATCTAGTCTGAATCTAGCCTCCTTTAGTTTAAAACTATTACCCTTTGTCCTGTCACAACAGGCCCTACTAAAATGTCTGTCCCCAATTTTCTTATAAGCCCCCTTTAAGTACTGAAAGGCTGCAAAAGGTCTCCCTGGAGCCCTCCCTTCCACAGGCTGAACAACGCCAGCTCTCTCAGCATTTCCTCATAGGAGAGGTATTCCATCCCTCTGACCACTTCTGTGGCCCTTCTCTGGACTTGCTCCAACAGGTCCATGTCTTTCCTGTGCTGAGGACCCCAAGGTGGAGAAGTACTCGAGGTGGGGTCTCACCAGAGCAGAGTAGAGGGGCAGAATCATCTCCGTCGACCTGCTGGCCACGCTTCTTTTGATGCGGCCCAGGATACTGTTGAGTTTCTGGGCTATGAGTACTCATGGCTGGCTCAAGTCCAGCTCTTCATCCACCAGTACCAGCAAGTCCTCTGCAGGGCTGCAGCCAACCCCTTCGTCCCCCAGCCTTATTGATACTGGAGGCTGCCTCAGCCCAGGTGCAGGACCTTGCACGTGGCCTTGCTGAACCTCATGAGTTTCACATGGGCCCACTTCTCAAGTTTGTCCAGGTCCCTCGCAATGACACCCTTTACCTCAGGCAGGCCAACTGCACCGCTCAGCTTGCTGTCATCTGCAATTTTGCTGAGGGTGCACTCGATCCCACCATCTATGTCACTGATGAAATTATTAAACAAAACTGGTCCCAGTATGGACCTCCGAGGGACACAACTCATCACTGGTCTCCATCCAGACGTTGAGCCATTGACTGCTACCTTCTGGATGTGCCCATCCAGCTGATTCCCTATCCACAGTCCATCCATCAAATCCATCTCTCTCCAATTTAGAAGGAAGGAGGTTGTGGGGGTCTATGTCAAAGGCCTTACAGAAGTTGAGATAGATGACATCGTAGCTCTTCTCTCGTCCACTGATGGAATCACTCCATCATAAAAGACCACTAGGTTGGTCAGGGAGGACTCGTCGTCAGTGAAGCCATGCTGGCTGTCGCAAATGACCTCCCTGCCCTCCCTGTGCCTTATCATAGCTTTAGGAGGATCTGTTCCATGACCTTCCCAGGCACAGAGGTGAGGCTGACGGGTCAGTGGTTCCCAGGGTCCTCCTTTCCATCCTTTTTAAAAATGGGTGCAATGTTTCCCTTTTTCTAGTCACCGCGGCCTTCACCTGACTTATTCCAATATCCTGGAGACTGCTTGGCAAGTACATCAGCCAGCTTGTTCAGGACTCCGGGATGCATCTCATCCCATAGACTTGGTATGTTTGGGTTCCTCAGGTGGTCTGGAAACTGATCTTCTCCTACAGTGGGAAGAACTTTGTTCCCCCAGGCCCTGCTTTGCGGTCCACTTGACAGGTATGAGAAGAGAGGTTGCCAGTGAGGCCTGAGGCAAAAAAGTTGTGGAGTACCTCAGCCTTCTCCTCGTCTGTTGCTACCAGTTTGCCGGTCCTGTTCGTTGGTGGGGTACGCTTTCTTTGATTCTCCTGTTCTGGCTGGCATACCTATAGAAGCTCTTCTGTTGCCGAGTTCAGCTCCAGCCATGGCTTGGCATTCCTGACCCCATCCCTGCACAACCAGGCTGCATCCCTGTGTTCCCCCAGGATACTTGTCCCTGCTTCCACTGCCTGTGCATTTCCTTCTTGCCCTTCAGGTTGACCAGCAGGTCTCAACTGGTCCATGCCAGTGTCTTGCCTTCCTTCCCAGACTTCTTACACCTGGGAACTGAGAGCTCTTGCTCTCTGTGGAGAGCAGCCTGAAAGATGTGCTTGCTTTGTTCTGCTCCTTTGTCCCCGAGGGCAGTTTCCCAAGGGGTCCTACTGACTAACTCCTTCAATAGCTGCAAGTGTTCTTCCCTAGAATTCAGTGTCCTGACTTTACTCTTCACCCTACCTATATCGCTCAGGACCGCAAACTCCACCAGTGCATGAACACTGCAGCCCAGGCTGCCTCCGATCCTGACATCACCCATTAGCTTACTTTGCGTTGGTGACCAGCAGGTCCAGTAACGCGTTCCCTCTGGTAAGGCTGTCTGTTACCTGGTTTAAGGACTTATCCTGGATTGCCTACAGCTCACCATGCTACTTTTCCAGCAGGTGTCAGGGTGGTTGAAGTCACTGTCAGCCACAAGATTCCCTTTGTTGCCTCCATCTGTAATTCTTACCCATAAGCTTTCAGCGTGTTCATACCTGTTCTTCAGAGACAACTCTTCACCATCTATCCATTTCCTGATGTAGAGGCGAACCCCTCTGCCCCTCTTCCCTCTCGTGTCCCTTCGGAACAGCCCACAGCCATCGATAGCTGCACTGTACTCATGGAATTCATCCCACCAGCTTTCAGTAATGGGAACTACGGTGTAGCTTTCTAGCAGCATGGTGGCTTCCAATTCCTTTGTATTTATTCTGTGGACATTGATTTCCATAGTTAGGATTTTTAACATTTTGGTAATGATCTGTGTTCTGGTCATCTTTTCTTTTCAGTTTTTATCTGATTTTTGTGAGACAGACTGAAAAGAAGTAGAGGGTTCAGTCAACATGATAGGTCTGAGAATCTATTGATTTATCTCAATTAAGTATGATCAACAATTTATCAGTCTTTCTGAATATTTGAGAAGAAGCAGTTAACCCTGTCGGGCATCATAGGCTTGGTTCCATGGAGTTTAAACCAGTGGTGGTCCCACTTGGCAAGGTCCTTCCCCTATCCCTCGCCCCCATCCCAAGTTTATATGCCTTTTTCCTGCTTTGCACTGACTACATTTGAATGGAAGGCGAGTCAGAGGTAGTTGCAGGGAGGTACTGCAGAAACCCAGCATGAAGTCAGCTTAAACTGCTGTGGAACCCAGCTGTGAAAGGAAGGTCTGCTGCTGCAGCTAGTTCAGTTGTCCAGCAAGAAGAACACTGAATTTTCTGAGAGGATTTGAGGTGTTTTGGTACAGTAATGAATTCTTCCTACTGTATATTGGTAGTTCATGAATAGACACAATTTTATTATGGTTTTGTCTCAGAAAATATTGTACGGGGGTTGGGGGGGCGGGGGGAGGAAGTTGTTATTTGTTGGAGGGGATTGAAGTCCTGTTTATTCTGTGTCAGCCATCTGGGTCTTTTCAGTTAAACAATTATCTGGATCGAGCATTCGAAGTACTTGGAGATTTTTTTTTTCATATAATCATCTTTTGTTACGTATGGTAATGCTGCTCATTTTTAGTTATGATGGTCCTCATGTTGTCGAAGTGTTCTGTAGCTAATACAGATTAATAGAGTTTAAGGGCAGTAGAATTTTCACATCACAGAGCATGTGGTTTACAGACTAGTAATTTGTATTTGTTTACTGTAGTTCTTCACAGAAGCACAGAGTCTTCTGTTTTGAAGGTACCAAGTGAAGAAGAACCTGCCTCATCTGGTTATTATTTTCACTGGTCAGTCATCCACTGCTTAAAAGAAATTAAAAAAAAATCAAATTCCTGATTTTGAATTAATTTTAGTTTGTTACCCAGTTAATTGTATTGTCATTTCTGTTGTGCAAAATTGAGGGATCCCATAGTTCCCAGTCTGTGTTTCCTATGAAGGTATAAGTAATCCTTGGTTTTCTTTCTGATAAGCTTTCTGTGTAAGGAATTTTCCTTGATTTTTGAACCATTTCTGTATTCTATCCATATTTCCATTTTCCCTTTAAATGTCAGGTCCATGATCTTAGGCACTTCTCTACCATATATTTATATGTGGATTTAGTGTGGAAGAGTTTCTTTGTAGGTTTGAAAGTATAGTCGTTGCTTTCTACTAAATGCTTTTAGTTTAATGCTTTCTGTTAAAGAAGGTTGAGGTGGTTTTTCATTGTGACTCGTTAAATGCTTTTCAGAGTTTGCTTTCCAGGTTACAGCCCTTCGTTCTGTGGCCCTCTAGAGGTTTGACTTTGACTTTGAATGTATAGAGCCTTTAGTATAATTCAGTAAGGCAGAGAAAAACAGTTTTGAAAGATGACCACTTTTTTACAATCTGAGAAAGGATTTGCTGCTGATTTTTGTGAGTTATTCCTAAAGTGAAAAAACTCAGAGAAGCAATATATGATTCTGCACATGGAAATTTTGAATGTAAGTAAGATAAAAGGAAGACAAACCCCCCTATTTTACTAACTCATATGCTAGCAGGAAGCAAAACCTTTTGGCTCATACCAAGTTTAGTATTAGCTAATTCTAAGATCCAAGTAAAGCTAAGTAACAAATTAGTGCGCTAATAAAAGTGACAAAATAACAAAAATAATGTACTAACCTTTTAATTTTATGTCTTAATTTTATTCAGAGATCACGATGCAGACATCAGAGACTGGGTCAGATACAAGTTCAACTGTGACTTTACAGACATCTGTGGCTGGCCAGGCAGCAGTGCCCACACAGGTAGTACAGCAAGTACCAGTTCAGCAACAGGTAGGTGGCTGTTACTTTTGGGAAGATTGAAAAAAAAATTCGGGAAGGATAGTTACATTTTAGGAGCTTGTTTTTAAAAAAAATTATTCAGAAAAGCCTTGCATTTGGACTTACAAAATTTTATTTAAACACTTGTCTGTGTATTTGCTCAGCATTCACCATTAGGGAATCAAGAACTGTCTGAAATATTTTCTTCTCAGTTCAGACTGTTGGATAGCTCTCTCTCTCTTTACCTGGATGTTGATTAGGATAGAGGCTTTTGAATACTATCTTAGGTTTGAATTGAAACTTCTATGATGCTTGAACTTAGCTAACATTTGTGGGAGATTTTGTCTGGTTAACTCTTGTAATGTTTGTGAAGTGCAATACTTTTTTCCTTTATGAAATACAAGGTTGGTAATTTTTCTCATTTTTATTTTTATTCATGGTGAGAGTTCTTTAATGGATGAATTTTATGTGATTAGTTCTTTGTTATTCCTGTATTTCAGCTTTTGAGATGAAAGATGATGATTTGGTTGCGCTACACAGTTGCTTGTTTTAAGCAAATAGGATATACATACTGAATTTTAACCGTATGAGGTACTGATCAGTGTGAGGGATTCAAGACTGGTAACTAGTTAAAGGCATATAGGCTAGTATTGTAGTTCTAATCATTGGATTGATTGAACTGTAAGGGTAGGATCTTTTATGCATTTCTGTTCTATTTTTGTCACAAGCAAATAAAGAATGAGCCGGGCTTTGATGTTAATAAACTTCGCTTGTGCAAAGTTTATAAAAAGTTTCTACTTTTCTGTGAACTCCTAGGATATAATTGGCTCCTTATTTTACCACATAAATAATGCATTAATCTCAGTCACTGACTGCATATATCTTTTCTGAAGTTACTCCAGTTGTCCTTTATTAATGTAATACTCATGTCAAAACACAGATACCCAGGAATAGCTTGGGGTTTTTTCTTCGTTGATTATACCTAAATGAGAACATGAAGCTGAATTTTTTTGTTCACTGAGTATATAAAACTGTCCCTGATGAACCTTACCTGTATCTCCTTTAGTACTGATGCTTCTGAGTTCCCTTTCATGTAATACTCCATCATTATTTTGGATTATTTTCCCGTTGGGATATTAGATTGTTTTTCCAGCTGGCTCTTAACAGTGACCATAGGAATCAGCATAATGTTTCAGTAAGGAGAGCTAAGGCATCAACCCAGCTGAGGAGAAGTTTCTTCAAAATTTTGCAGGGATTGAAGATGTGACAAAAATGTTGGGAAATCCAATGCAGACAGTATTGTGGTGATTAAAACACAATATGTGTGGGAGATTTGTGTCAAGAGAGGGTAGGTCATGTAAGTGGATGTGTGGTGAGGAGAAAAGCAAGAGTGAAGATGTGAATGTGGTATGCCAGCAGGAAATGTGATGAAGAATGTAGGTGGGATAGGTACTAGGTAATTTCAATTGTAGGGTTAAAACCAAAAAGGAATATGTTACATTGGAACAATCACTGTGTTGAGTAAATTGTAGATGTGATCTGCCCTGAGGAATTAGGTCACATGTGTCTAAAGTTGGGAATGACTTTATTTGCATTTGATAGGAATGGGCCAGTTTGCCTAAAGAAAATCAGGAGTAAGTATGCTAATTTCATAAAGTTATTCTTTTGATGGCAGAAGGAGGGCTTATTATTTCTGTGTGCTCAAAGTTAGTGATGAAAGTTGGAGGGAAGATTTTAGGTGCGTAATATATAAGATGGGCTTTTGTTTTTTTCTGTGGTTTATAAAAGACAGCTGTATCCAAAATATGTGTGAATATTCGCATTTGAATTATATTGTCTTGTGAATATCATTTACTAAAACAGTAGAGCACCTCTTGGATTTTTTTAAAATTCAAAGATACTGTAACATAAGTGTCTGTATATGCAACAATGTTGCATAAGCCGAAACTTCTGTATTACCATGTTTACAGTAAATTAGCATTAATTTTTAGTGAATAATGCCATTTTAGATGAGTTTGGGTTTAATTAATATTAAAGCAGTGTATATTATTTCATTTTTCCTAGTGAGGTCTTTGCTTCCCATGTGTACATTCCTGCATGTGCACCGTAATTAAATGACATTTTATGCATGCATTACTTTGCGGTTGTATTCATGACATCAGTGTTTCATTTATGCTTACAAAATGTTTGATTTTTTTTTTCAAAATTAAATATTTTTTCCCTGAAGAAGAGAAAGGTTTAAGTGGAAGGGTAGACTAAGCCTACTTGCTACAGGTGTGTTTATATGGAAGCATCCTGTCTTATGAGTGAACAGCAAGAGAGTAACCTTTGATATTTTCAGCTTAAATGAGTGCTTAATTTGCATATAGCTGGTATAAATGTGGAACTCATAAAAGTTTGCTGTAATGATCCAAAAATACAAAAAAAAAAGGTACCATTAACAAAAACCTGAGCTTCCCCTCTTCTCAAAGTGGCACTAGTAGCAGCTGGATTTATGCAGCACAGCAGCTGTCACTGTTGAGATGGAATGGTAAGGGGACAAACATGTCCACCTGTAAACAAAAAGCAACAAGAGTAAGACCAAAAAGGTGGAAGTGTAATTAAATTCCAATTTAATAGTCTGAAGAATTTACTTAGTCTTTTGTTTCCTCAGATATGGGGATTTGTCACTAATGTATCATTGCTTTTTCAACAGGCATCCTTTAGCACAGTGCAGTAAGCTTCTAAAGATTCAAAATGAATCTCACTTTGTAGTTTATGGCATGCAATGTGGAAGGATTGGAGAAATAAAACTAAAACAAGGCATTTATTCATATTCACCATACATGATGGCCATTGCGTTCACAAAGCATTGTATCATTAACTGGAGATGCAGACTTCTGCTAATCAAAATTGCTCTTAATGCAAAATCATGTTTAGCATATGAAAAACATAATCATGAACTGACATTAGTCATTATATAAATATGAATGTGCTTCGAGCATTATAACATGTGCTATTTATGTGTTGCTTGCCAAAAGTAATCCAGACTAATGAAGGTATAAAAGTTATTTTTGTCTCTTGAGAACAGAAAACGCTGTACCTCCAATTTGTTTGCATAGGCACTGTAAATAATTATATGTTATTTTTTAAATGAAGTTTAAAAATCTTCATATATTTTGCCCTATTTTTGTACTATTTGCTTAAGAGTACTTGGAAGATAAGCACTTTTAATTGGAAATAAAAATTCTCTCAAATTTTGTTTTTATACTTCAATGTAATTTCTGCATTTCAGTATGCTTTTAGGCACTTTATTTTGTTGTTGACAAACTTTCATAGATACAATATAACTTAGTCCTGCATTTGTCCTCAGAGGTAGTATAATTAAGAACATAATTTATTTTCCTTTTTTTTTCTTCAGCTAGTAATTATAATTACACATGTATATTGAAACAAGCTTTCGTTTGCCTCGTGTTCTCCTGGAACATTTCAGCTGCCTGCTTATAATCCTATTCCAGTTATTTATTTCAGGCTAGAATCACTGAAGCAAAAGGAATGAAAGATCTTCTGTCTGACTCTACTTAACTTGTTATTTCTGATACATCAGTTAATTTTCTGTTTTCCAGCCACAGAATAACAATTACCATGAATAGCTCACCAGACCATGCAGAACATACGATTTTTGAACTTGCATAGTGTCACTTTTTTAATACATATTTCTTTGTATTTTCTGTTTTCAGCCTGAATCTTTCAATTTTTGGATTATTTTTTAAAACAAGAAGACCATTTAGGTTTAGATCGCTGTTGAATATTCTGTCTGTGATCTCCAATTTCTGCTGCACCACAAACAATGAAGAATATAGCTGATACAATTCCATTAACAACTTAGTAAAAGGTGCAAGAAAAACAATAAATAAAACAGAAGAGAAGAAATAATTATTTTATTTTATTTTTACAATCCCCACAATGAATGTTGATTATTATTATTATTATTTTGGTGGTGGTTTGTTTCCCTGTAATCAACGTCTTTTCAAACGATGTTATGCTCATAGAAAGTAGATGTACACATTTTATTTCTTCCTGTTGTTGAAAGTTAAAAGGAAAATCCAGAGGCACTAGATTCAATTCTCATGAAATCATTTTTCCCAAAATGAAGTAAAATAGGAAATAAAATTAGTATTGGAGTTATGACAAAGATTTTCATCATGGCAGAATTTTCATATACAAGGCCATCGTAAAGGCCACTTACTTATTTAATTTGTCCTTGTTTGACAGGAAAAATATTTACCTCTAATTTTCTCTACCTCAAGGCTGTTATGTATGTTGCAATACAACATAGTGACTAAAGCTTCTTTGGGCACCATAATCAATTTGACTGTAGAAGTACTGAGTTTCAGAAAAGCTGAAGCAAAATAATTTCTTTTATAAACCATCTTTTTTTATTACTGTATTGGAAAATAAATAACCTAACTCAGTGGCCTTTTTGTATTGGATTTAATTGTTAAAATTCAAAGAAAAAACATTTTGATCTACAAAAGTAGATTTTTTTAATAGCGCTGAAGTGTATTTGTTCTTAAATGTTGATTTAAAAAATAAGGTACTTTATTTGCATAGTTATGACATTTCTAGTAATACTGCATATTAGGCTAATAAAGAATTTATGTAAAATCAGTAAAAATTCAAAACTAATCAATGAAAATGTTAACTTTTTTTGATATTTTGTTTTATGGTATTTTGTGGTGGTGGTGGTGTTCCAAAACAGAAAATAAGCACTTTTTGGATTTTTTCAGTTTCCTGTCCAATACACACTGAGCTTTGATACACTTTATACCATTTTGTCCCACAGTATCCTCTTAGTTCTGCGGTAAAGGTCTTGCACTGTGCTGAGTCTGTTGTTTCTGAAATCATAGTAGCTGGTATCCAAGAATAATGGGAGATTATAATACATTGTATAGAATGGGAATGTGACCAACATTCACTGATGGGAAGTTTTTAATGTGTTTGTACATACTGTAGAGTTCCCTTTTGTCAATATACATGCTGCAGGGAGAACAATCACATTTTCTTTATTAATAGAAAAATATCATGGGTTTTTTTTGATAGGGAGTAAGCCATATCCAGCGTGTGTGAATAGGGAATGAAGTGCATTTTGGGAGAAGTTGGAAAAGAACATGGAATTTGTACTGAGAACAGCATCATTTCCACAGTGTTTCCCCAGCTGTACTACTAGGACAGAAAATGGAGTGTATCTATTACATGGCAGATGACAAATTACTGATTTGAAAAACAAAGCCTGCTTTCAAGGTGTTTTCTCACTGTATAGGTTAAGTAGATCAGTTTGATGCTCTGTAATAGACTGTTGAACAATGAGTCCCTTTCTCCCATTGATTAAAGGTCACAGAACTTGAGTCACCCAAGTTGAAGTATTTTTAGTCAAAAGCTATCATAATACATTGCATATGTGTTTCACAGAAGCGCACATATACATTTTAGCCAATTATTGCATGAGTAGACAGTTTTGTCACAGATTGACAAATTTGAATATTGATTCCGATTCTAATCAATAGCAAGCTTACAGTTTTAGTTTTCTTACAGTGGGTTTGGATGAAGCCCATTCCATGAAATTGTGATTTGAATTAAGTTACGAAGTCAAAGCTGATGGAAACAGACATAGTTTAATTCTTTGAAAATGTGTTTGCACAATACAGCTGTTTCTGTTTTTTTTTAATTCAAAAAACTGTTCTAAAGACTAGTAACATCCATAATCTGGATCAGAGTGTTTTGTGCTAACTTTGACAACTGAATCTTTCTGTTAAAAAACCTGAGTATTATTAGGAGACCCAGCTGTATTTTACCTTAATAATTAGAAAACATCTTTAAACTGTATCTTTTGAAATTGAAAAATCACATTTCAGTTATATTCCTCAATTTCTGTAATGATTCATGTGGGAAACCAGAAAACTTTGGATTTTAATACATATTTTAACCATCACATTTTGTCTTATTGCTGTTAACAGATAGAAACATCTGATTTTCTATCATGCTGGTATTAGTGCATTCAAAACCTTGGGTGTTTTGGGGTTTTTTTTCAGAATATAGATTTTAATGGCAACCTAAGGGAAGGTTTCTATGAAAATCTAGATTTTCCTTTCACAGTCTGAGTCAATACTATAAAAGACTAGTAGGAAAAATGTTCTTGTTTACAGAGCTTTTTAAAATACAACAGAGTTAAAGGTATTAAAAGTAGGGTATTCTCAAAGAACTCTTGGAGATGATCCATCAAATGAATGAAACCCAGATTAATCTGGGATTATGGTGTTTCCAGTCTTTAAAACCAACTGGGTCAGGCTGAAGTTGCCTCATAATAAAAGATCAGAGAAAAATAGCAGTCACTTAATTACTAAATATGTGCATTGTCACTTCTTGATTCAGTTCTTTGGTAAATTTTTGCCAGTCTGTGAAGATCTTTGCATCTTTTAGATTCTGGACTGCTCTTGAATCAAAATACAGCTTCTCTAAGTGATGGCAGGTGTAAAATATGGAATTCTTAATCTTTACCATGGTAGAAGACAAAAAATAAAGACTGCAAAAGAAATTTGCATAAGCTGGAGCTTCCCTGCATAGTGCATATATCAGAGGAATTGATTTCTGATTATGTGTGCTTTTACAAAACAGGCATGCCATTTTAGCTATATATGTGAAGATAATCCATACCTTACTGCCTTTTGTTGTTTAGCTCATTGACGTAAAGCCAGATTTTGTTGGAATTTGTTACAGCTGATGATATCTGCAAAAGGGGTTACTCAGATTGGCAGTTTTGATCTGTAATTGTGCATTGGGTCAAAGCATTACTGGGAAAAAAGTTTGTATCCCTGTATTTTAACTCCCATTAAATAAGACCTAAACCATCTTAATAGGAACCTTTATTTCTAAACTTACTGCAACACATTTGATCTGTGATTTTAAGGCTTGTACTATTCAGGACTGGAAGGAAAAAGGAAAGGCATATATGTGGCCAAATGATACTTTCTTCCATAGTAAATGTAATTCTGCAAAGCATAGTTACATTTAATTTCATCCTTGTTTTGCTTTTCCGTTAGTTCTGTCTTTGGCACTGAAGGTATGTATGCTCCATGGGCATGCATCTTCAGTGTTAGGGCTCCATTTACCAGGCTTACAGCACAAATACCGTGTAAAACCACTACCTTTCTCTTCTGTTGCTGTGACATGCCTTTAGTAATCATGAGAACAGAACTATCCCGTATTGTTTAGAAACCATTAGGTACACTGAAGCATCGGTCTTTCTTTACAATATCCCAAATTTCTGGTGTTCTTGTTTTCAGGTACAGCAAGTGCAGACTGTACAACAGGTACAGCATGTCTATCCAGCCCAGGTTCAGTATGTGGAGGGAAGTGACACAGTCTACACTAATGGCGCTATGTAAGTTGGCAAATGATCAGAATTTGAATGTTTATTAAAATATGAAGTTAAATATATATTTTCAGTTAGTGCATTTTAGTTGGAAAGAAAAATGATTCAATCAAAGCTCTTTTATTGTCAATACAGTTTTTTGGATGAAAAGCTGAATTCACACTGGTTTTATTAAGGCAGAATTCTAGTGTAAATAGAATTCTTGTGATTGTTTGAGTTGAACTTACATGAGATTACATATTCAGCATAGTGTTTTTCAAAAAAAGCACTTTTGAGTTTATGGGCAAGTTCTGTCCATAGGACATACCATGTAACTTCCATCCTCAGGATGTAATGCAGGGCCTTCTGTGTTCCTGGCTGCAATCCTAGTGCCAATTCTAGGCTAAACCTAGAAAGGTATAGCAGCTGTAGTTATTATTTAAAAGAAATAGTGATGTAATTTCATTCCTGTGTTAAATAAAATGAGCTAAGTAATTTTTTTTCCAAAGCAGTGAGGAGAGGCAGAGGAAGGAGCGCAACATTGTCTCCTTTTTATGCTTCTTTAGCCTCTTTTCTACACATTATTTTGTATTTCCTGCTTCCGTGAACACGCTTTTCCATCATCAAGTTCCTCTTTCTGATACACAAACTTAGAAACATAGAAAGAATACTCTTATGTCAATGAGACCTCTGGAGGTAACCTAATCTAATCTTTGACTTGGAGAAGCACCAGCTTTGAATTTGGCTCAAACATCAAAGCAGGATCGTGTTGCTTGGGAAGAAACTTCTCTACCGCTTCTTTTCATTTACCATTTTTGCTGTGTTAGTGGCTTTAAAGAAAAATTATTTAGAACACTTCTTTATTGTCTGCAAGTACTTAGTTGTTGGTAATCCTAAAGTGATTCAAAAGAGCAATATTACTTGGATCAGAGACTTCTGATGTTAACACTGGCAGCATGTTTCTGCTAGCACATTTTGCTTAATTCATTTTTCACATACTGTCTTGTCTGTTTTCTTCTCGCTTGTAAATTCTTAACAATGTGTCCTAAATATGCATTAGATTTTCCTATTGTACTGGTTTTGGCTGGAATAGTGTTAATGTTCCTCATAGTACCTGGTCTAGTGTTATATTTTGGATTTGTGCTGCAGACTGTCTTGATAATACAGGGATGTTTTAGTTCTCACTGAGCAGCGCTTACACAGAGTCAAGGCCTTTCCTGCTTCTCACCCCACCCCACTAGTGAGTAGGCTTGGGGTCCGCAAGAAAATGGGAAGGGGCATAGCTGGGACACCTGACCCCTACCGACCAAAGGGATATTCCAAATTATATGATGTCATGCTCAGCATAGAAGACTGGGGGAAGAAGGAGGAATGGGGGAACATTCGGAGTGATGGTGTTTGTCTTCCCAAGTAACTGTTATGTGCAATGGAGTCCCCAGCTTTCCTGGAGATGGCTGAGCACCTGCCTACCCATGGGAGGTAGTGAGTGAATTCTTTGTTTCGCTTTGTTTGCGTGTGCAGCTTCTGCTTTACTTACTAACCTATCTTCATCTTCATCTCAGTCCTCAAGTTTTCACACTTTCAACCTTCTGATTTTTCCCCCATCTCACCAGGGGAGAGTGAGCAAACGACTGGAAGAGGCTTAGTTGCTAGCTGGGGTTAAACCATGACAGTCCTTTTTGGCACCCAACATGGGACTATGGTCCCTGGCTGTGATGTAAAGCGTACTTTTTCACATTGTGTCCTTTTCACACTGACCCGAGTGCTGTGGCATGAACTGTCTCCTGTGGGGTTGATGTACCAGACCATTGAACTTACACAGCCCAGTAAACCCTGTGGTCACTTTACTTCACCTTTTTGGAGGCAGGACCCCTTTATTTCAGGTCAGAGTAGTCATTACATGATTTTTGTAACTAAAAAAAAAAAGGTCTAAAAAAAAAAAGTTAACAATGGTCTTTGACATGTACAGAAGAAAAGGGAGTGACAAATATTTCCACCCCTAGGGCAGTCGATGCCCAGTGTACTGGATACCCCTCCAAGGGAAAGCAGACTGTGGCCTGCAGTCTGCTGCCAAAGGGGTCAAGAAGAACTTGTTAGGGATGTCAGTTGTAGCGTATCACTTGGCTGTTTCAGACTCCAGTTCATGCTGGAGTTCTAGCATGTCCCGTACAGCAGCACTCAGTGGCAGCATCATTTCATTGCAACCACAAGAGCCCGCTGCTGCTAGCCTCCAAAAAAGGCCATTCTTAGGCTATTATTCAAGTTTCTCTTTTCATGTATCACTTGTAAGTTCTTATGTGAGCTGTTAGCACATGCACTTTTGGCAGCACATGAGATGTGTACTACATGACTGCTTACGGTCCTTGGACAACACAACCAGATGTTACAGACTGTTTAGTACAAACCTTCAGTTTTCCATGATCTTACTGTGTTTCTGTATCTGAATCCCTGTGTCATTTCTTCCAAATAAGTCAATGGGATATGAAAGACTTCCTTAGTGTAATAAGAATGCTGTCTTAATTGATGAGACTAATCGAGATTGCTTTTCCTTCTCATAGAAGAATTTACTCGCATTGTAGTGAACAGCAAATTTATTGTTCAATACTTTTTAGGAACATTAACCTTTCTAAAGATTATGATTTCATTCATGGAGAATGGGACCAGTCTGTGTTTCTACTCAGAATTTTTGTAGACTATATATTGTGAAACTCATTTTTCCACATACAGTTATATTCCAGATTAAGAATGCAAAAGTGTCGTTTATGTAAATTAAAGTTATTGAATATATGTGTTACATGTTATAATTCATTTATTTGATAGGTGAAGGAGAACGGGGCTCTATGTTGCTGACAGCTAACTTCCTTCAGAGATTAAAGAGCTGTTTTTCTATTAGCTGTTTTTATTGTTACTGAAGTTCTATGGTTTAAAAAAAATATATTTGTTTCTCCTCTTCTTGTTTTGACACTGGATTAGCTTGTTCAGAGCTGGATGAATGTAGGAATGACATTTTAGAGTTTTTGAAAGTGAACAAAAAGCTTACCATATGCCTAAAGAAAACTGCATTGACTGTGTCATGTTCTGCTGTGACAGAAAACACAGAGGCGAGCCTATCTTGTGCTAAAATACTAAGACAGATTTTCAGATTGCAGTTGATCTTTTTTTGCTCTTCCTACTGAAATCTATGAAAGATTAGCCTTGTGGATCATTATAGATTCACAGAAGTGTGTTACAGCCAGTTTGTCCAGTTAGCCCTGCTCCAGAACTTGTCTGTTTCACTTTCAGAAAATAGGGTTAGGTTTGTAAATGATGTAATTGGCTAGAGTGATCATTGGTTTGTCTTTTGGATTGTCTTCCTATGATTGTATGTTTGATTTATTTTATGACCAAGCTTAATCAAAATCTTAATTCTAACTCAAAATCAGATGTAGGGTGCCTTCATAATCTATCTGGTGACAGTACGGGTCTATCAATGGAATAAGAACTCTGCAACCCATAGTTAGGGTGAAGACATTAATTCAGTGCACAGGCATGTCTGAAATAAATGTTACAGCATGCCTGACGAAAGAATTATTCTTTATTTCAAAACAAAGCACTTGCAAACTAGCACTGATTTAAGTCCATATATGATAGCAACAAGGGATGTAGTTAGAATATATATGACAAAAGATGTACCTGATGCTTTTGATTCTAAAGGTAAGAGGTTTGTCATGTTTTGCAGTCTTCGTCAAGTGTAACTGCTGTATTCTTATTCCCACACATTTTATATCATGCTTTGTCTATGCTTAATAGTTCCTTGTGTTTTTATAATTGGAGGCATAATGATAATACAAGGAGTGTAACCTACCACTTGTCATGTAAGTTGTATAATATGAGAATATTTGAATTATGTTATCTACATTTGTGTCTAGTTAATAACAATTTTGCTTGTCAAGCATGTCACTCTATCCTGAAGCAAAAATGCATTGTTGCTGCAGTGACATTTACAGGCTTACCTGGCAGTTTAGACTAAATAAAGAGTATCATGGCTTCACCTGTATTAAGAAGTTGAGTGAGTCTCCTTTACTAAACATGAACTTTCTTTTTACATAAATTGTAATGTATTAATCAAATGTAGCCATTTACCTGATAATTCTGTTGTAGCAAATACAGTTTTAATTGTGGGATTGTCTAAGAATTTATATTGGTGGTGGGTCCAAAACGCATTCTTTACCAATTTGTTGTACTACAATTTGTGTTGTTTATGTGGGCAAAACACACCTTGTATACAAAACCAAGAATTTACAATTACTCTAACTGAAATCTTAACTGTCAAATCAAAGAATTATTATCAATACAGTAATTCAGATAAAGTTTTTATCTTCCTAGTACCCATCCCTGTTTCTCTGGCATTATACCTGCCCTTTTATGACCCTTCTGCATGCTAAGGTCAATGGCTTCCATCTGAGAAAGGATTACAGCAAGTTACCCTCCATCACAGGTGTTACGCCTGGAGAAGTATGATGGATGGTGGGAGGCTCTCTACTCACACTGGGTCCACTTGCAGCTATTTTTAATGTGTTTTCTAGCACAGCCTACAGCTTATTCATTTGTCATTGGTTTCCATTTCCATATTACATCTGAATTTACTATATATGGTGTGTTTTACATTTTCTGCGTATTTCTTGAATACTGTCATCCCATGCTTATTATCCTCTTTGCTACATTTTTAATCTAGGGACATGGATTGTTTATTCTACACAAAATAGCTATTTGATATTACTGTCTGTTAGAGCATCAGCATTTTAACAATGGGCTTTACACCACACAATCGTAGAAAGCTAAGCTAAAACAGAAACAGATGAAGTAATATTTATCTGATTGTTTGACAATTACTGTTACAGCTAAGCTAGAACATAGCTCTAGGCTGTCACAGACAAGTCTAGACAAGGAAGCCTGACAAGTCCAAGTCTTGAGGTCTTGAGGGTTTATTACAAATCCTGTGACATGTTTCTGACAGTGGTAATACCATATTTTTTGGGCTATAGGTCTGCAGTACTTCATCAGAATTTTTAGAGATCTGTAACTAAGGTTCCCTTGTCTGTCTAACTTACAAGTCGTGAGAATACTGTTTATAAGATTTCTGCTGTTTTCATTTTCTTCATTCCCTCTTAACTGAGTTTTCCTGCAGTTGTGCATTGTGTGTGCTTGTATTGCTTTATTTCCATGTGGAAAAAGATCTTGGACTGGATGTTAAAGATGTCCATTCTTTTTTTATTGATAATGAATGCCTGTCAGTAACATGTTTACTTTAATTTTTGAATATGATAAATCAGAATACCTTTATATGGAATAATGCAGCTCTATTCTAGGTAAATTTTATAAAACTTTTTCTGGCTGATATATTTTTAGTTGTCTGTATTGAGAGATTATATATGCATAAGGCAGATGAACTATTCACTATCACAGAGAAAATTTCTTACTTTGAATATTTGTTCTCTGGTTATAGATTCATTAATTGCCCTTTCATGGTGTAGGTTTTGATCTTTGGTTTTAGCAGTTCCATTTGATAAAGGGGGATTGGTGAAAGAAAATTATTATTTACTGTCTTATCAGTTCCTCCATATCTGTCTTTAGATCAGTTGAGGAGGCTTTTGTGGATGAAGGTTATTGCTTCATTGGGATTTTATCTGTTATTAAAAAGCCCTGAATCGGTATTCTGGTTACAGGAGTAGATTTCTTGGTTGGGAGGCAGGAGGTTGTATGACGCAGGATGAGAGAGATGCTTTAGCCCTCTCCATTATCATTCAACTGCTGTATCATGTTCTGTTGTGTCAGTGTTAGGGTGTATGGCACCTCCCTTTCTTCCCATTGCTTGTGATACACCACCTCCAGAGGCTGCACCAATGCGTTGACTGTGATAAGGCCTTCCTTTGGTGTTAGACAAAGGATTCTGTTCTCTCTAGTTTCTGTGAAGCTGACTATCAGCTGAAGGACTACAGGATTATACTAAAATCTTAAAGGAGTTTGAGGATATTGTTCTGGCATGAAAGACTCTCTTAGCTTTTATGCACAGAGGTTTTCTACCGTATTGCAATACCATAGCATTATCATGAGCATTAGCTACTCTGTATAAATAACAGTATGTCCTGAAATATTTATTTTAATCTAGTGTTTATCATATTTATATCCCAGGAAATAATACCTTAGTTAATTAAGTACCATAAAAGGCTAACTTGCATTACAGAGATTACACTGAAAAAATACTTACGTGCCTGCCTGCTAAGCTATGTAGTAATCCATACCAAAACCCACAACAGCAATTCTGAGGTTATTACTTGATGAGTAAGATAATTATTATGCTACTTGTTTGTTTGAATTAGAATTACAGAAGAACTAAACAATTGACAATGAAAGGATTTCTTGTTTGAATTAAGATGCTTTTTTTTTTTTTGTTGTACAGCCACTGTGAAGGGATGCTGGTATTTCAAGTTACGGTATAAAAGGTATAGAACTTCAAGGAGAAGGATAGGTTTATGTGCATTTTACCCAAGACTTGATTTTTCCAAGTCAGTGTCTACAGCTAGTGATAAGAATTCAGTAGTTAATTACTTATCTTCCAAGATACAGAAGTTACTGGTATGTAATTTCAGGTTAAAAACTAATTTTAAATAAACACAAACTGCACTTGAGTTAACTTGTCTGGACTTCTAACCTGATTTGAGAATTTTTATTTAAAGACGCTGCATTTCTCAATTCTTGAAAAAGGGAAATAAATATTTTTGTGTTGTTTTTTTTTTTTACTAAAACACAGGGTAATGGAAAAATCTTTCAACCAGGTAGACTTCTAAGACATAAATAAAACCAGCATAAGTCTGTAGGCTTATGTTTTCTAAGCAGATATAAATGCAGGAAAAGTAAGTCTGTCCGATCAACTGCTTGCTGAAAGAAAATCTGGGGCCATGATCACCCTATGTGTATTACTGAGATATGTTGTCGTGGCATAGAATCAAATCATAGATGCAACTGGGAATAAATTATTTTCCATGTGTGTACACTGAAAACTAAGGGAGGACAACAAAAAGGTTTATTCTTTCTGAGCTGTTGGTTTTGTCTCCTTTCTTCAATGTGCCAGTGTCTTTGAAGAGACAGAAGTGAAAAGACAAAAAGAACTTTTAAAAAGTTAAGCTCAGTAATGTTATGTTAGTGTCTGTAATACAATGCAAGACATTGTGCTTAATTTGTATGCTAAGGCTGGGCTTTAATGAACTCATAGTTTCTGTTTTCATGTGCCAAACCCCATCATTTTATTAAGAACTTTATACCACAACTCCATGTGTTTTATTTCTAGCATTATACTTCACAAATTATTACAATATGTGTGTAAGCAATAAGGCATAATAGGGGATTCCTTGAGCTATTGTACCTTGCAATGCTAGTCGAACTCATGCTGGTGTCATTAATATTCAGTGTGGGGTTTCAACATTGGACACATTTTCCAGGCTTGCTTATTTTAAATGGAATTCACACAGCGTCTGACTTCGTGTAACTCGCTTTCAGGGTAAACATCATCTAGTTTGCACAGCCTTCTGGAAACTAGAATTCTGCAGCCTAACTACTTGGACTTCAAATTTATTAGTAATTCTGATGATCTTTCTAAGGCCACATTCTAGTAAATACTGAATTTCACAGCATTTTGATAGAAGGAGCTATTAGATTCTGTTGCCTGCCTTGTATCACAAGCCATAATATATCAATAAGGTGTTCTCATAAAGAGCCAGAAGACTTCAGTTACACTGCAATTAGTCCCTAGATCATCTTTATATGCATCTGTTGAAGAAAAGAAGAGTTAGGAGTGTTTTGCAATGGGAAAGAACTGACTGTATGATATATATCAGATTATTTGAGAAAGTGTTGCATGTTTGTGCTGCAAGTGCTATGGAGAAGTAGAAGATCACTTCCTTAATTTAAGTTATCCTTCTGTGTGTCTGAAGGATATTAACATCTTGTTTTCCTCTTTGCTACTGTTTTATGTTGAGGGGTCATGTTACTGCATGCAGTGACCTTAAAACATTTGGTTATCTTGCATATCACAAGATAAATGATATCACAATGGTATCATAAGGTATCACAATGATACGTTGACATGATAAAACAGATTAATCGGGACCTGCACATACTTAAACACATACATAGGTTATTACAATGCAAAGATCAACTGATTTTTAACTCTCTAAAAGAAATGTTAATAGTTAATGTTAATAATTAACTATCTTCTTGAGCTTTAGTCCCTAAAATAATGATTTTGCTTTGTTTTCAGTAGACTGCAAGGTGTTTCTTTCACATTAACTTTGTTCCTTTCAGCTGATCTTGAGGCTTTTGCTATACTCAAATGAAAAGGAAAATGTTTAAGTAGCTTAATGATGGGTAAAAGCAAATCATGTAGTGTAAGGCTTATGAAACATTTAGGATTTTAAAACTAAAATTTTGGAGTTTCTGGAAGTCTCTGAAGTGGAAAGAAGAAACTGTTGTGGCCATAGTTAATAAAGCAAAATTTCTGACTTTGGTTGTTGATAAGATGCTGTATCTTCAGTTCCTGAAAAGTAATGAAGTTTCTGAAGCTAAAAAAGGAATCATTATCTCTGAGTCTATTGTTTAGTAATTAATTAATCTTGTGTAAGTTTTCATAATTAAAAAACATAACAACTAACAGTAAATGGCCATGGCCTTTTCTGTATATTGATAAGAAACTTAATTCCTATTTAGATAAAGAGAAAAAAAAGCCTGACTTCAAGTTCCTAGATAGGTGTATTAACCACCAGCTTACTACATAAGAAATGGATGCTGCTTCCTTCTCTTGTTCTGTTTTTGGACAAAAGTATCTGCATTTTTTTGTTGAACTCATTTAGTTACATAGTGGTTTTGTAAATATGTAATGTTACATTACATAAATAAAAAATCTGATTTTGTGTTTTGTGTGATTATACTAAATGAATCTTAGGCAGATAATAAATGGAGACTTACGCAGAGTTTGGGCATCTCTCTGTTTTCTCTGAATCATAATACTTTTAATATTCCACGTTAATGGAGAACTTTGAATTTCAAAATAGTGTTGCATGTTGTTTACAAGCAATAGTACAGATTTTAATGATTAAATAAGAAATTTAATGGTATCATGCTTGCCAAGATACAAAGCTTAGCAGTCACGAAACAGGTTAAAATTTCCAAATAGACTTTTCTAAAATGAGGAATCTGGCCTTTGAAATAATGAATGCCATTTACTTCACAGTTTTGAAATACATTGATTTGAAGATCAAATTTTGTACGTGGACATTCAAAAACTATAAATAGATTATAACCTATGAAGAGTAATGATTCAAGATAAATAATTAAGAATGTGAAACATGATAGAAGATTTCAGTAGCTGAGTAGTTTGTTAGGGTAAGCTGATTAATGAGGCATAAATGTTTCATAGCTGAAAGTGATTTTAAAAATGTTGCTGTTGCATATCTTTAACTTCTTTCATCTTTGTGACCTTTTTACAAGTCATAGTTCTGTTTTCATTTTATTTCTTAAATGCAGGTTTATATCATAACATGAATTCATGTCTGATTTTGAATTCACCCTGTAAAAAGAACTGCATTTCCCAAAATACCAGTGAAGTCTGATTTTGAAGCTTGAACTAAGAGCTTTAATTAATTTAAAAACAGTAGATAACAGGGTTCTTGAACACTGGACTCTCTTGACTGATGTTTGTATGAATTGCTTGTAATTCTGCAGCAAGCACAGTAGACAAAATCTAGAATATCTGACTAAAATTCAAATATTTTTCATTGGATTAAAATAGTTTTAGAAGATGGTTCTTAATTAATTGTTTTGAAATGTATTAATAACTGGATGAGCTCTTTCTGCCTGCCACCTCAATTTTTGTCATACTTTCTTTCTCTCCTCCTCTTTAGGTAGGACTGACAAATATTTCTATAAGGGCTTGGTGGATGCTTGGTTTAACATTGTCACTGAATTGGTTATCTAGTGCTTTGACTTGATGAGTGTTGTTCTCTGAGGAGGCAGAGACTGTTTGCCATTCTTGTTTAATTTGGTTACAGCTATTCTGTATATATTTCAAGAATTACAATGTTTCCCTCAGCTAAATGAACGATACAAATAATTTCTTTTCCTTTTCCTTTTGTTTTTTTTGTTGTTTTTTTTTTTTTTTCTTGAAGCCGATCAACAACTTATCCTTACACAGAAACCCAGATGTACAGCCAAAACACTGGGGGAAATTATTTTGATACTCAAGGAAGTTCTGCACAGGTGACGACAGTGGTCTCATCTCATAGCATGGTGGGCACTGGAGGGATTCAGATGGGTGTCACAGGAGGACAACTCATTAGCAGCTCAGGAGGGACCTATCTGATTGGCAATGCAATGGAAAATTCTGGTCATTCAGTGACTCATACAACGCGGGCCTCCCCAGCGACAGTAAGTATTTCAGACTGACACAAACTCTTTGAGTCTAGTTTCTTACTGAAATGTTCTTGCAGACAGACATGGTTTTTGTGACAGAATGTATAGCAATATTGTGTTGTCAGAATAAGTACTTTTTGTAAAGTAAGTAATATATGTGTAAAATACAGGAGTAGGAATACTGTGAATACTTAAACATGAAGGCAGATCTTTCCTTTGACAGCTTGCAAATATTTACATTTCATACATTAAATTTTTGCATGCAAGTAATATCAGTGGATGCTTTTGGAGTGCTCACATAATAGTTTTTCCAAGCTGAATATTTTTCAGGAACTAAAACCAGCCTCCTTTAACATTTTGTTTTTTTTCTGGAAATGTAAGAAAAGCACAGTGTTGTTGATCATAACTGTTAGATGTAAATGTTAAATAATGTAATTTACAAATAGGTACATGAAACTTCCCTGCATTTGTTCAGTTTGTTTGCTCAGTCTTAGTGTAGGTTTAATGGCTTATTTCAAAATATTTCCAATTTTTCAGAGGACGATACTACCATTTAACGCTTTATTCTTACTTATCTATGGTATGTCTCCAAAGAGTGTTCAAATTAAAAATTAATTGTGGAAGTGTCTTACAGTGCTGTGGGAAGACTCATTCTGTTACGACTGATCAATAATATTGTGGACACTTAAACATAAACATAGGACTTTTCCATAAGAGAGTACTCCATCAGCCCTTACTAAAATTAGAAAAATGGGTTTATACCTAGTCTAGCTTTGCTGCATAGCCCTAACTAATACTTTTACCTAATTCTTCTGGGTATTCTGATCTGGATGTAGATTTGGAAGTAATGGTGAAGAGAATTGTGAAATACAGAGTAGGAAGAGTTGAAAAATATAGTAAAGGATATAAAGTATCATTAATAATACAGATTCATCAATACTCAAAAGGGCAATGAAATTAGGGGACTTTATTTTTAGGAACCAATGTAATGAGTGAAAATCTGATACTCTTCTATTTGAAATTATGATGAACATTTACAATACCATTGGATAGTTTAGATGAGCTGATAAAATCTCTTTTGTTTTGATTCTTAAAGTGGTTGGTATGGATAAATACAAAGTTCTTGTACAATGTAAAAAAAATAATTAATCCAAAACCTGTGTAGTATTATTTTCTGAGCATGAAAGTTACAAAGAGTCATAATTCATGAAGAGTATAAATATCAGTACCATAGTGTGAGCTTCCAGGTAGCAACAGAGAATTTTGGTTTTGAGTTACAAAATAATAGAAAAAGAGTATATATTAACATTTGTCTATATTTTATATGTCTTTAATAGAAAAAAAGATCTGGAAAAAAAAAGCATTCCTCCTTCAGATTTCTTTAATTAAAATCAAGACTTTAATTAAACTCTTTTCTTTGTTCCTTTTATGTACTGTCTCATTTTACTTATTTGGAAGATATTTCATGGAATTTTTCACCTGACAGCACAGGCAAAACAAATAATTTTCTATACACAAAAATAAGGAATAGGTCTTCTAGGTGGAATTAAATTTGAAAAGTGATGTTTCTTTAAATATTTAAGTAGCAATGATATTCCTCTGTTTTCTTAGTTGTTTTAAATCGTTCTGCAGTTGAATAAAAATATTGCCTCTTTTAGAGATCATGCTAGTTTTCTCCTTAATCAAATAAGAGCAAATGCATATTTGTGCTTTGCATATCATGCTGTAAGATTTGTTTTACACAGTGAAACCAGAATACAGTCAGTGGCAACGCTTAACTGAATGTAAAATCAAGTGAGGCTTAAATGCATCCAGTAAACACAAATGGAGTAGTAGGCTTACTTTGAAGTTTGATGTCCTAGAATTATTTGAATGATACCAAAACTCCATGCTATGTCTTGCAAATTAAACACTGTTTTGTGTTTTTCCTCAAATTTAAAGTAAAATTTACTAAAATTTAACAAAATCTAATGTTTATACCTTCAGCAACAGCTTTCTCTTGCTTTGTGTCAATAAAGCAGCCTGTTTTATTTGGTTCAAGTAGCTTTTCTAGTGCTGTATCAAAGTGCCTTTAAGAACAGAAAAAAATACTGCTAATTGTATTGAATTGCATTTTGAACACTAAATAGCTTTATCTGTTTTTTTAAGGTGCTATTTATTTTGTAGAGTATAATTCTGTAAATATGAGACAGAATGTATATATTAGAAGTAGTTTTCTTGCTAAGGAAGTGGGAGACAACATGATTTTAGATTTTATAGTAGTATGCTCTTGGTGTGTATGGTTCAGCTGAAGTACTCAAGAGTCAGTTGAAACACATGTTTCAGTTTAAACTGTAATTTTAAAGCACTATTTTAATTTTACTAGCAGGCATAATTAAACTATGCAAAATAGATCAATGTAGTATTTTATTTGGATTACACCTTGTATTGGTAGAGCTTGTTTCACTTCTGATCCTCATTTGGCCTTTACCATCATAACTTTTTTCATTCTTGTATAGATACTTTATTGGGGTCATCAAAACAATGTGTATCTAGGCTGGTTTGCTACTGTAATACTCAGAAAATATTCCAGATTTTTAATTAGTTTGGAGAATTTTCATATGGAGACAAAGGATATAGAAATGAATAGGAACTTACTTACTAACACATGTGGTTGACACAATCCCTCTTTTACCATAGAGATACAAGTTCTGTTTACTGTTTTCAACTGATAACTCCTTAGTTTTGTTGTTATTCACCGTCACTGATCAAATCATTACCTTTGGTAACAAGCAAATTGTGTTACTGATGTTGTGTATTTCAGATAGACTTAGCTTAAGTTAAAAGAAACAAACAAAACAGCTGCAGGTTAAAAAGTCAAATGTATAAAATAAGTCCATTTCATTAACTGTGTCTTAGAGAAATGAAACTTAAAAATCTAATTTAATTTTCTCCAGGTGTGTGATTTGGTTTATACAGAATTCAATAAAAGAGAATCAGGGACTTTTTACATCAAGTCTATCTTTACATTATTTTCTTTATGGTTTAATGTAATTTTGAGTTCTGCTTTGGGTTTAATAAAGAGCAAATATTTTGTTTGTAACATTTCATTCATTTTCATTTCTGCAAAACGTTCATTTAAGAAAGCTGTCCTGCTTAAGCTGTAGCAGATAATAGTGTTTTTATAGCCAAAATATTAGTTGTGCACTATCAAAACTATTCCAACCTATATACAGTAGTGATTTATGTTAGTGTGCATGAAAGACAGTTGTTGACAATTTCTTTACTCATTTCATTTTCATTGATTTCATTGCTCTTCCCATTACGTCTTTTGCTGGTCTGTTAAACCACTGCCCACCTACTATGAAGCATTTTTTCACTGAAACAGACAGGCATTCAGATTGTAAGACCTTCTAGATATTAGGTAGATAAACAGCTTTCCAAAATGACCGTTTGCATGTGAATATTTGTGTATTGGTCGAGAATTAATTGTGATTGCATTTAATAAGAAGTGATTTATCCTAGCTGAGTATCTATTTGAAATAAATTTTCATGGTGAAACCTGTATGAGAGTAATTAAAAATCCTGTTCAGTTTATTGGCAGCTGTTGTTAAAGAAGAGGCAACTGTATTTAAGAGACTAACTAGAAAATTGGATTGCCATGTTAATAATGGAATCTAAATGTGCTTCCAGGTTTTTTTTTCCATATGTAAATATCTAGGACTGTTCTTGTGATAGGACAGGGTGATCTAACAAACACAGTTCATAATATCACAAGGTTAAAAAATTCATATGGTTTCTTGTAATAAAGTGTTACACTTAGCAGCCAGTGAGAGGCTCCCATCTACTAGTCTCATTTTCTAACAAGCTTTATGACTGATCTGCAATACAGTTGTCAATCAGTCACCACCACCAACAGGAGATCGCCACTCACACTGTTGCAGAGATTTGTCCTATTTCAGTACAAATCTAAATGTGCAAGAAAGTAAATCAAAATTAATATGGATATAATGTATCACTACACATTATGTCTGGTAGTAAAGCACTGTGTGAAATTTACTTGTAGCTTTAAAGGAAGGATGGTGCGTACCCAGAATGTGTCATAATTGGTGGAGGGAGAACAACAGGAAGTAAGAAAGCCCGGTATAAATACCATATCCTGATAATATAATTTTTTGGAAGGCATATATAACTATATGCATTTATGAAATTATTTTAAGAACAAAAAAACCCCAAATGTTTAAGTGGTCCATTAAAGGTGGAGGGGTTATAATTTGGAAAATAGTTTGAGATGAGATTTTATTTATTAATCACTTTCCTAGTAGAAGAACTTTTTCCTCTTCCATTCCCTAACTTTTCTGATATTTTTTATTTAGATGGGTCCGTCTTAGTGTAAAAAAGGCCATTTCTGTCCAAATCAAACATGCACAGATTTTTGTGCTACAAAGGATTATTAGATCATTTGGTTTGACCTCTTATACTGCAAAGACATTTACTTGTGACTTCTTCAACTAAGCGCAGTGGCATCTTTTGTAAAAACAGGCATCTGTTTCCAGATACAGGAAGGCAGTATTTTATTTTTTTTTCTTTTAAATGAGTCATAAGAATGGTTAATCACTATTACTGCTAAAAAGGTATTAATGTATGAACTAACTGGTGGGATGGGAAGTTTAGAGGATTTGTGGATCATGTACCTTTACAAACCTGCCTCCAAGACTTTTCCTCCTGTTTTGGTTTCTTCTTCAGAGCTGTGGAGCATCATGGCTTTTCCCTCTCTCTTCCAGAGGTTTGAGTCTACCAAGGTGGCCAAAGTAACTTACATCTTTTTCTCTGCCCCCTTGAGTGCCTTTCTTCTCCACTGTAGTGTTTTGGGTGAGGCTGTGCCCTTTTCATAAGGCAAGGAAAAGGGAGAATGACCCTACCAAGTTCAGCAACACCTGCCCTGTCTGCATTCTGGCTTCACCTGCCTATACTACTTGTTTCTTTCCTGATACAGTCAGGCTTCAGCTTTCATTCATTGGCTTTTGGTGTGTTTTCTGCATAAAAGGCTGGTAGCACCTCTTAAGTTGTTGCCGATTTTGGCAATTGAATATTTACTCTGGTATTTTTGTATCAAAAATCAAGATGTAGTGTTGTTGGAAACTCAGTTTATTCCCATGTAACTTTCCAATTACTAATGAAATAATATTGTAAGAAACACATGGTTTTAAATCATAAGATATTAAAAATAGGTATGTTTGAATCTGTGAGGAGAATTTCTGTTAATTACTTTTATTTGAACATGCATAAGCTGCATGCAAGATGACTTGCCACTGATGTTCTCATGACAGTCGGATCATCAATGGCAGGGAGGCATCACCTTTTTCAAGGACTGGATTTTTTTGTTTCTGGTTAAATACACATTTGTTCAAAAATGGCCACTCTACCTGTCTCTAAGGCTGTCTTGCCATAAATGTTTTCAAATTTCATTTTAATAATAATCTGAAGTAAACTTTCCTTTTAATTTATCAATTCTGATTTTCTGGTGTGAGTAACTCCAGTGCATTTCCATGTGTTTTTCAGTGTTAGGTGGAATATGTATGTTCTAGAAGTCCTTATAATCAGGTGGACAGGGGATTTCATTTGTTTGTTTGTTTGTTTTCCTTTAACAAGTACCAAATTTGGGGAAAATGACCGCAAAGAAAAAAAAGTTTAGAATCTGTTTGAAGATGCATATAATAGAGATGAGGTATTCAAATAACTGGATGATCCAGGTGAGAGACAGTGAATTGGTCAATTTGACCATAGGTTTGAGAACTTCCAGCAAGGAGGATAAACATGGGCAGCAGTGTTTCATTTTGAAAATTTGGGAAGGAGAAAGTAATCTGACCTAAACTGCAAACATTTATTGTTTTTCCAGTCTGTGGCTGTTAGGTGTGCTTTTCCCCCTACATTGCATCCATATATTCTTTTGTAATCACTAGAGAACATATTCTATTTGTTAGTCAGTATGCACACCTTACGTACATTCAGACCTCTGGAGGTGTGCACTTGCAGCAGGTATTTTGACCCGTGTCTGTTATATATATTAAACTTGTTGTATTTACAAATTAAGCAATTTTAGAAAAACAAAAAAGCTTTTTTCCTAAGTTTTTAAGGTTTATCAGCATTCTTTTAAGGTCAGCATATGTAAAATACCAAATTTTTTTTGTGTTCTCCCCTTCCTCTATATTTACATTTCTTTCATTTCAACAGCCTTTAAAAGAATCTGTGTACAGGTGCTGCTACAGCTTTGTCTGTTGTGAGGAGTGCAAATCGTTTAGATTTAATTCTTCCACCTGTAAAAGCTAGACCTGAGTTCTCTTAGTGTTATACTCTTTATATAACTATATATACTACTTCTAGAACTATACTTAGTTCTATACTATTTCATTTTCAGGCTTCATGTTTCCTGGCCAAACTTGTCTGCCTAACACAACGGTCTGGCATAAGTTTCGGAAAACAGTATGACATACATCAATACTCTCCTGAAACAGAATTGAAAGCCACCGTACATAATGCATGTTTGTGGCATTCCAAAAGAGTGAAAGTGTCACATTTTCAAAAGTCCTGAGTCCATTTATCCTGTAGCTTCAGGTTAGTTCATGATGTGTATACACCTTATTTAGATAAGCACAGTTGTCACAAGTATGCAGGATGGAGGTGGCTGTACCAAATTAATCTTTCTTATACACATATGATGATGAATTAGCAATTCCTTCATAATGGAGCATGTGATGAAAGCTCCTTTAGAAGAAGTTCACTTCCTTTAAAGCCTAAAAGGGCAAACCTTTGGAAGTGGGTAAAAGGCATTCTGAATGGGAGGTGCCTGTAGAGGTAGAAACCAGAGCTATCTTTTTTGAATTTTAAGATGCCACCTAAAGTTGCCTGCTTTGCTGCTGGTGGAGGGTGGTTTGCAAATTGAAACAGATAAAAAAAATAAATTGTAGGGTATCAGATTAATTGCAAATTAATCAGGGCTTAAACTTCTGCAGGTTGTTTTCTTTATGTCCTGACCTACTCAGAACAACTTACTGTAAATACTTCATCTTAATTAGCTGAATTGTTGGTTAGTAAGTTGATTCATGAAAAAGTACTATTTCTTTCTTCTTCCTAAGAGGAAGGCAGTTTTTTCAAAGTGCGTTTGGGATAT
This sequence comes from Falco rusticolus, assembly GCF_015220075.1. NCBI lineage: Eukaryota > Metazoa > Chordata > Aves > Falconiformes > Falconidae > Falco > Falco rusticolus. The sequence goes on from NC_051210.1 coordinate 55,031,524, forward strand.
GTGTTTTCTATGTCTGTGCTGTACACACCTGAGACTATTCTGCATAATTTATCTAGTAACATGTTAATGAACACTAAGACATAGGCTAGCAAGAACAGTTAATAGCTTTCAAATCAGTAGATCATGTAAAGACTGAACATTGTAGGATTCCAAATGCATATACTGAGATCAAACTGTTGAATTTTTTAACTCCAGGGAAATAACCTTAATCATTAACAACTGTGTCAGAGTATAATGCAGGCAGTATTTCAAGTTGGAAAACAAAGTAAGTTGAAGGAAGAATTTACAATCACGTTTTTCATAGCTATCATGTTCTAATGTAGTGTCTGCTCATGTTAAATATTACTATACAAACTGATTATCATTCCTGCCAGTCCTGTAACATTTAACATGGTTTTGTTGCAGTTGCTGTGGGACTGATTGTGTACATTTCAGTTATCAGTCAGAACGTTTTAATAAATAAATGTTTTTAGTTGTGTTAGGAGAAGAACAGGAGAAACGTATGACTGATAACATTCAAATAAATGAATGTGTAATTCTTGTCATTTAGCATTTCAGATGTGTATGTAGTTAGTTGTGCCTGGAATCTCACTGCTTATCGCTAAAATTGCAAGGATATCAGTCTTCCCATTGTATTTATGCAGAATATAATTTTGAATGTTAAAATTATTTTCATATTCTTTCCACAAAATACCATAATAAAAATCATAATAAAACCCAGTGCATTACCTAACATTACCTAACATCTATTATGTGCTTAAATGCTGTTTTGAATAGAGGTGAAATTCTTTTCAGTTTTTCTAGAACCTAAATAAAAGGCCCTGGCAAAAACTTAAAACTAAAAACTTAAAAGCTTGAAGGAACAGATCCCTCACATAAACAACTTTTTACTCAGGTAGCTGTTACTCCCTATACACACAGTACTCTGTGTCACATAGATCATCTTGAAAACCCAAAAGCTTGGAATAAAAAACTAGAATAAAATAGAATATTTCCGTTGGAAGGGACTTAAAACTGTCACCTAGCCCAGCTGCCTGGCCGCTTCAGGGCTGACCAGGAGTTAAAGCACATTGTTAAGGGCATTGCCCAAGCGCCTCATAAACACGGACGGGCTCGGGGCACTGACCACCTCTCTAGGACGCCTGTTCCAGGGTGTGACCACCCCCTCGGTAAAGCAATGCTTCCCAATGCCCAGCCTGAGCCTCCCCCGGCGCAGCTTTGCGCCATTCCCACCTGTCCTGTCGCTGGGTCCCAGGGAGAAGAGCTCAGCGCCTCCCGCCACTTCCCCTCCTCAGGGAGCTGCAGAGAGCCACGAGGTCACCCCTCAGCCTCCTTCTCTCCAGACTGGACAAGCCCGAAGCCTTAGGCTCCCCTCACGGGACATTCCTCCCAGCCCTGTCACCAGCTTTGTTGCCCTCTGGATGCGCTCAAGGGCCTGAATTCACGTCCTGCTGAAGTGGAGGGCCCAGAGCTGCGTGCACACAGTACCCCGCGTGCAGCTGCGCCACCGCTGAGCGCAGCAGGCTGGTCGCCTCTTCCACTGCTGGTCACGCTGTGTTTGGTGTCCCCCAGGTGCCGTTTGCCCCTGGGCTGCCAGGGCACGTGGCCGACTCACACGGAGCCTGCTGCCACCCAGCACCCCCAGAGCCCTCTCCCCAGGGCTGCTCGCCAGCCACTCCTCTCCCAGTTTGAACTTGTGCCTGGCATTTCTCTGTCCCAGGTGTGGAATCCAGCGTTTTGAGTTGTCACTTTCATGTCACTGTTGGCTGTCCAGTGCCTCAATTTATTCAGATCCTTCTGCAAAGCCTCTCATCCCTGAAGAGCGTCAACAGGACCTCCTGGTTTGGTATCATCAGCAGACTTGCTAATGGTGCATTCAACTCCTGCATCCGGATAATTCATAAAAATACTGAACAGAACTGGCCTTAGAATTGAGCCCTGAGGAATGGAAGAAAACAAGAGGTAGACAGAAATTTTCAGAAAGAGCAAGATGACTTTGAGCTCTAGACTTGTCTAGATGTCTAGTAAGTCTAGATGGCTCTAGACCTACTGTCTAGAAAATCTTTCTGCAAATCAGAAGTATTTTATGCTCAAAAATAGTTAAGTGATTGTATAGTCTACATAGGAAGAAGGTCTTTCTGTCATTGAAGGGACGTGTATCTGTCAGATAAGGCTGAAATTTCATTCTAACAAAATTTAGACTAGAAATAGTGAACAAGATAATTAGTATTGAGAAAAGTTTTTTCTTGAAGCTTGCCCTAGCAGAATATGATGAAGATGTGTTTTAAGTATAGAACACACGTCTTTCTGAGCTTGATGAAGTATTTAGCATGTTGTAGTGGTGGTCCAGCACTGCTTATACCATGCAATAAAAGTGAACACAAGATTCATTGTCTTCAATGGCCACAGCGATAAAATCTACTTCTAAAAGAAACTTCAGCAACAAAAATGTCCCAGATGACAAAAAAGAAACAGTTTCCTCATTTGGCTCATTGCATATCACCAAAAGGCATTGAAGCAATATGGCAGCGAGGAATGAGTGTCACCTGTAGTGCCACTCCTTAAGTGCAATTACTACAAGGTGTTAACAAATTGATTCTCTGAACAAACAAGGCTGCAAGTTGCTGCAACAAAATGGTAGTGGCAGTGAGCAGCAGAAGGTTTAACCGCAGTACTATAGTACTTCTGTGGACTAAGCATTATAAAACAAATAGCCTAAGATTCGGAATTAGGATTTAAATGTGTATATGGTCTTCATTGTTTGGTTGTAGTGTTGTGTTAAGATGGCAAACTGTATGGCTACAGTTTATAATAAGTTGAGCATAATGTGATGGTGTTTTAAACTTGTAGCCTTTGTCATGTGGCATGCTTTTAAAATTTGATTTTTCCTGTGTGATTGAATATTTTGGCTTCATAGTATTTTCCACTGAAGCAACAAGAAATCAGAGTATTAAAAAACCTGCACCATTATTGCTGTGTAAGAGTATGTTTTCTTACATAGTAATTGTGTATTTTTAATAATGTACTTTTTATAAAAAAAGCTAGTATAGCTAATATTAAGCAGTTGTAAGAGAGAAGCAAGAAGTGAATTCTCTCAATTATTACAATAAAAACTTGTCAGTTGCCCTGTAAAAAAGGGAAAAGCTAATTTTATATGTACAGTAAATTCAAATATCAACTGTTGTATTTTTCAGTTTCTGCTATACAGTGAGTGAGTTCAGCCAATATTGATAAATTATGCCACTAAAATTTTGGATAGTACTGTGATATTTGAAGTAGGATAGCGAGGGCTCTTTAAAAAACATCTACACAGAGAATGATAACTGTGTTTGAAAGTATAAGTAGTGGTTTCCATTGCTTTCATTTTGGCCATTTAATGTAGCTGATTAATTATGTGCCTTGTTACTGTGCATCCCATTGTCTCTGTCATTTTCATTGTTGTATTTGCCCTTGTAGCTCCCCAGTTCAACTATACTTAGGTTCTTTTTTTTTATTATTTTAGTGCTGTCATTACTGAACCGATCAAAATATCCATTGATATTAAAAAAGAAAATTATGAGAATGGATGTGAGAGTATTCGTACAGGTGCATTTGAAGAGATACTACTTTGTATTTTAGTAGGGCTATGTTTTCTTCTCCTTTTAAAAGGCAAAATTATTATCAAAAAATCTGCTCTCCCAAAAGCTGGATCCTGTAGTCTGTGTAACTCCTGACTTTCCATTTACTTTAGCAACTGGGGATATTCAAAGCATAGTGCTGGCAGCAGTAAGGGGGATGTCCTGTCCCAGAGAAACTAATGGTCAAAAACCTATTGAATTATTTGAGTGTGGGATTTGATTCTGTGATTCCAGAGAGCTAAAGTTTTGTTTCTAATTCAGTTTTTATTGCAAGCTGTACATGTATGTTTCTGATGCAGTTGAAGGGAAAACATATGGGGACCTTTCTTAAAATTCTGCTTATTTATTTTTTAATATTATTGATTATATTTTTGTTCAATCAGGGTTATTTTTGTTTCAGTGCAGCTCACCAGTAGATCTACTAATTTAGTTTCCTGAGCAGGTTGGAAGGCAAAATGAACTTTGAGGCAGTGATCGTGCAGTATATATGCGAGCAAAATGCCTTTCTGAGGTGTGTGTTCACTGGTACTCTGGAATGAGGCCTCTTAGTAGAACATATGCTGTAGCCAGGAATAAAGCAGGCATTTTGATTGATCTGTAAGCAATCTGTCGAAACTTCTCTGATCAGGCTTTTTTGCTATCTTGTCTTGAGTCCTTTTTTTAATGACATCTATTATCAGATTGAAATGGCGATTGAGACACTGCAAAAGTCTGATGGTCTGTCCACTCACAGAAGCTCTCTTCTCAACAGCCATGTAAGTTGTTTCTTCTTCACATATACTTTCTCTTGCTTGTTCTGCATGCTTAGCCTGCCTCTAAATGTTTGTTTTATTTTATTACTACTTTTTGCTCTTGATCTTCTCACCTTAGTGGTTTGTAGTCTTCTACTACATCACCCGTGGCTTTAATTTGTCAGGTGAAATGTCTTTATGGTATATTGCAGAGTGTTACTGTTTCCTGTGCTCCACACCTATGTGAAGAGAAGTTACACATGTGACTGTTTTGCAGATTATAGTGTAAATGTTAAGGTGAAGTTCAAATAATTCTAGATTAGCTGGCTTTTGACATTTTAAATAAAGTTGCTGACAAAGCAAAGTCTGTGTGCCCTATATTTCGGGGCATGTGAAGAGGGAAAGAAGGAACACACAGCATACTTAAATAATATTGTTAGATTATTTTTAGGTGTTTCTTCATTTGTTCTGAATAGAATTATTAAATTACTTGCTTCAGAATCCTAAAGGTCCTTATGATGACTTGGAAAAAAAATGAAAGCGTTGTCTTAATTTGAAGTACACAAAAATGTCTTGTTCAGCTGCCTTTTGCTTTGTTCTTACTCTGCAAATCTCAGTTAAGAACTTCCCATATACAAAGCTAAAAGATCTTTGTGTCAAAACATGATCTCCAAAATATAGTGATAAATCCATTATATGTACTTTAAAATAATGGAAAAAGACCCAAAGTTAGTTTTAAACTTATATAAATAATAATATGACTTTGTAAGTTGCTGGTCTTTCTTGAAATATTTATTTTCTGTTGGTATTTGTGGGTTTGTACTTTGTATTTTTTCCATGTTAGCTTGTATTCATCTTACCTCTTTTTTTCCTTCTCAGCTTTACTAATTGTATGAATTCAAATTTATTTATTGTTTTACAGAAGAAATTTAATTTGGTTTTAATGTAAGAATATAGTGGTAGAAGCTGTTCCTCAGAAATCAAATTAAAAATGTATGTTTAAGCAGGTTTGGATTTGGATTCTGGATTTTTTCTGTATGGGTCTAGTTATGTCAAAGTCAAAAAAAGAAATGTTTTCTGGAAATCTTAAGCAAACTTTTTTTCCTCTACAAAATGCCCAAACTGAAAGAGGAAAATCGTTTTACAAAAAGTTACACAAAATGTTATACAGAAGGACTTTGGATGTTTATGAAACAATTTTTTTGAAGATAAGACAATATCAAAATTATTATCTAAATAATAATAGATAATATTAGACAGATAATATAAAAATTATTGTTTAAATATAATTTTTAAAGGGACCGTAACTTTTTCTAACAAAGTGACAGAAATTTACTTTAAGATTTGGAACACTTGAACTATTGATAATTTTGTGTTTAACCCTGTTATGAACTCCAGAATCTTCATATAAAACCAAGAAGAAATATAAGATAAGCTGCTATGCCCCAGTGTACTATGTTCCACTTGTTTCTGGTGCTATGCACTGTTCACAATGTGTTTCTAATAATGAGATTCTCATCCAGCTGTGAAGTTTTTTCATGATACTCCTTTCCTGACTATGAAAGCTTTTTAAAAAGTATTCAGATAGGGGTATATCTTTGACTGTGAGGAAAAAAAAAATATTTTCATGGCATATTTTCATGGCAATCACTCTTTCCTAGCCTTGGTCATTTTGGAAGAAGTTACCAATCTACCAATCTAGATCAAATTTGCTGGATGTTTTGCCTATTTTTAAGGCGATGCTTACTGCCTTTAAACTCAAGGACAGTATGGAGGAAGTTTAAGTATAGGTGCAGTCTTTGTCTCTTTAAACTGTTGTTGATTTTGACCTCCAATGTTTTGGGTTGGAATTGATTAAAATAATTGTGTTTAATAGGTTTTAAAATAGAATTCTGCATTGTCAGTTTAATTAAGTTGCACTTTGCAGATGATCTATTGATTTGTGGGAGAATGCTAGTTTTGGGATAGGAATTTTCACCCTGATACCTCTAAGAGGTTTTCTAGGTTTTTGTTTGTATGTTTGTTTGTTTGTTGGTGGGGGTTTTTTTGCCTAAATTCATGTATGCTCATTTTAAGGTGTTCATCATTTCTCCTCTGTTTTCTTTTCTTTCCCGATTTATTTCTGCATGAGATTGACTTATTTAATTACTTGATAGTTGAATGTTTTATAAACATTGCAGCTTAATTGGAGTCAATTGAACAGGTCTGTCTGTAAATATTTCATACCTTTACCCATTTTACTTACATAATACAGTCAGTACTATGAATTAAAGAACTAGGATTCAAATCTGAACAGCTCAGTTTTAGAATTATATTAAATTTTGGTAGAGACATGGTTGATTTTTTAATGTTGTTTACAGTAGTTATACAATGTTTGGAGATAATTTTCCTTTTAAAATTATGTATTAACTGCACTTTTTCTTCCAGGCTATAATCTAGCAAGTAATGCCTTCAAGCCTTTGCTACTAAGCGACTCCACACAGGCACAAAAATTCTTATGTTGCATTGATCTTTTGATTTCGGGTTTTTTTGGTGTTGAATAATACAAGATATCGTTGAAATAATATCTGTTAAAAATTCATATCATTAATGAGGTGCACTTAAAATTATTCATGATAGGTTAGAAGCCATCTGGAGGAAAATACCTTTAATGCTACATGCAGAACTTAATTGGAAAATAATTATTTATTTTTTTTAGTCTTTTGGGATTGACAAAGCTTTTCCCTTTGGGGAAGACAGAAATACTGCACATTCTGTATCTGTTCTGATTAAATTATAAATTTAATAATATATGAGAAATATTATATAAATTTGTATAATATATTTATTTATATATACAACAGTTGAAAGATACAATTACCTTTGTTTCTAAGCCCAGGTGGGCTTATGGTAGGTCATCAGTTTTTATATTTAATACATTCAGTAAAATGAAGTAAGTTTAATACATTCAGTAATAGTTAATGTTTATGGTTACACCTTTTCTTCAGCTTTATTTAAAAATGACGGATGCTCAGTTTGGAAGGACCTGTGAATGTTAAGACTTTTAAAATAATGATATATTGATAATTATGATAACTGATAAAAATGATGAACTGTACTTTTTTATTTTGTCTATTTGAAATGCAAGATTACCTGCAACTGAGCCAAAAATTTTATATCTTAGAAGCACGTACATCTTACTTCTGTATATTTTTCTAGCGCTTATGTTTAAGAAACATGGAAAAGTTATGGGCATGTTTTCAGTAAAAAGCAAATAAAGAAACATGTTTAAATGATCTAGAGTAAATTTTGTAGTAATGTTTTTGCATTTGTAGTGGTGCATTTTGCACTGGGACTAAAACATAGCTATAAATTCAATTATATGTTATCTACTGTACTTTAGTACAAAACAGTTTTGATAAAGGAAAGGTCAGGACTGATATATTTCATAGTTATTGCACACTAAAATATTCATGTTCTTTGCATAAGTTACACTGAACATTAATGGTATAGAATTTGTGCACTGCTCTTAACAAAATAATTCTGCAAAGGAGTAAATAACACATAGACTACGCATGTCCTTTGTTGTCACTTAATTTGTGTTTTGGTTATAATAGTTACTGTTTTGCTGGACTAAATTGAAAATCATTAAAAAATTGTGTGAATATCTAGCTCATCAGAGTAAATGTTTGTAACAAGTTTTGAAGATGCAATATCCTCAGTTTGCATTTTCACTGGATAATCAAATTAAATTCAGAGATTTAGTAAGATCTCTGATCCCAGCAAGTTTGAATATTCACACTATACTATTTTGGTATAAATACTTTGGAAAACAAATAAAATTCAAACAGAAAATTAAATTTTTGAATCATTCAGGCTATACCTAAAGGAAAATTTCAGGGGACTGAAATCATGGCAAGTACTGGGGAAAGATAAAGAGGATGTTAGCATATATAACTCCTAAACCAGTGGAATTTAAATGAGTCCTCAACCTGTACTATTTTTTATCTCTTTTGTCATTCTTCTATAATGTTAAATCTAGAAGTATTAAGTTTTGTGTATTAGTGACAACTAGAGGTGTTTCATGAGTGTGCACTACTTGGAAAGTCAGTGATGTTACGTAAAAAGTCTCCTCTTGCATCTGTCTAAAATTACCTACCACAATTACATGAAAAGATAAATGTTCTTCCAGGAACCTTATTCTGTTCCTCCTGGAAGTCAATGGCAAACAGGTACAATTGAAAGGGGTTGTACCCCTAACGCTTTATAGACGTACCAGTTGTTTTCAGTGTTATCCAAGTTGGTCTTTGACTTACATGCAATAGCTGTTTTCTTGTATGTATCAGAGAGTAAAAAATACCCTATTCAGTTAAGTGCTGTGATGTTTGTTAACATCAGGCAAAGAAAAACAGTATAATAGCTCAGGTTTGAAAATACATTAACTGTTGTTAGTCCAAGGGGTTTGTTTTCTGCAATTTATATGAATTACAGTCATGATTATTTATTTCTTTGCTGTACTAACAGTTTGTCTCCAAAGCATAGATACCTTTATCACATATCGGTGTGTTTAACTGCATCAAAAATATTTTAAGAAGTGGATGCTTATGTGAGGTCACAAGTGCAATGAGTTCTTCCCTTTCCCGGTAATTCTGAAGATCCTAAATATCCTATGGTGTAACTAGCATTTAAGGAGTCTCTGAAGAAGGGAGTAATGGTTTAATAGACCTGAAGAGAGTGGTTTCAAAACTGTTACAAGTTAATGTTGTATGGCTACGATATTTGAAATAAAGTAATAATGGTAGGTTTTTTTTCTGTTCTGTATGTGATATAGCTTCAATGGCTTTTAGACAACTACGAAACTGCAGAAGGAGTGAGCCTTCCAAGAAGTACCCTTTACAACCATTACTTACGACACTGTCAGGAACACAAGTTGGATCCAGTCAATGCTGCCTCCTTTGGAAAACTCATACGATCAATCTTCATGGGATTACGGACCAGAAGACTTGGAACTAGGTTTGTGTTAATGAAATACTGAACTACGATAGAAATTATAAGTAATAATCCTAAGAAAGAAAATTGCTGCTAGCCAAAAAATAAATAAAACCTGTATTTAAATGTTACAGTGTTTTTCTGTCAGTTCAGTCTCTTAACGTTAAACATTTTTATACTTTTCCAGATGTTGTTACACTTTTACTTCTCCTGTTTTTGTGTGTATGTGTGTTTACATTTTGATAAATACACTGCAGATTTCTATCACTACAAGTAAAATATACTTGTTGTTTGGAAATTACTAAGAACTGTGTTTCTCCATAGCTAGATAAGGTGTATTTATTTTATTTATTTGCACTCAAGTGGATTACAAGTTAAAATGCTGGATGATATTTGTTCAAGAGAGTGAATTAATTTCCTGAAGATTGTAAAATGACACCTATGTAAAACAAGTATGACAGGAGAGTCAGGCTTGATATGTGGGTATTATTTTCTAGTTAACGTAAATTGTAAAGTAAATGTAATGTATATGTATAAAAGTGGTGCTTTTAATTCTTGCTCTTTCATAAAGGGGGAACTCCAAATATCATTACTATGGGATTCGTGTCAAGCCAGACTCTCCTCTTAATCGACTACAAGAGGACATGCAATATATGGCTATGAGACAACAGCCCATGCAGCAAAAACAGAGGTAAAGTGTGAAGTGACCATGAATACTTACTAATGTTTCTAGTTCATAAAGCCTTACTTTTGCTTACATGGAGAAACTGGAATACTAATGCAATTTTTGTTCAGCTTCTGTGCTGTGAAAAATGTTTGTTAGATATCCAATTGATGTCACAGAAGTATCAGTCGACATGAAAGAGTATTTACCTAGGCATTGTCATAAATTTGCAAGAAATAATATAATAAAGTGACATATTACATGAACAGACTCTTCTTAACTATCTTGAGGTTTTATCCCACAAGCTGAAGAAAACCAGTAGAAGCTTGAATTTCAGATTTTGCTGTTTTTCATTGCTACAACATTTTACATATAAGCTGCATATAGAAGAGCTTATGATTATGTTCAGTTTAGTGTTTATTTCCTCTCCTGGTGAAGAATAAATGTAACTATAATGGTTTGTGTGAAAGTTGATTTAAGTATTTTCCCTCACCATCTGTGTTTCCTGAGGATCCTGTGAAAGCCCGGAAGTGTTTGAAAAATGGCACAGTGACCACAAGGGGCTATGCTGGTGGTGAAAGAATGTGTGAATATGTATATGAAAAACTATCCTGAATAGAAAATCTTAGTAAAAAAATACAAATCAGTACATTTCTTTGAAATTTATTTCTATTTGACTGATGTCACTAGCCTCCCTATTACCCTAAAGTGAAATATCTAAGGTGTGTAATTTCATAAAACTCCTAGGCAGAACAGCAGCATATCAAGCAAGACATCTTTAGAGCTATTACTCAAAGTCCAATTGAATGAACAGTGTAGTATAGCTTACTAAGTGTATTTTGTGGCCTTGGACACAATTGGGATATGGAAAACACAACTTCAGACTTGAACTTCAAATACAGATACCACTTTAATTTGAAATTGTTTTACTATCACTTCCAGAAGTAGTTACAGCACTAAAGACATATTCATGGTAAGATAGATGGTCTTAACGATCTTGCAGTGGGCATAATACAGAAGCATGAGATGTCTCCCAATATGATCATGTAGGAAATTCTTGTTACAAAAAGAAGGACAAGATTATATGGTAAGAAAAGGTGATAGGTATTTACAAAATCTCAAGGCAAGCTTATTTTACCTACTCAAGCTGACTCACAGATTTCATTCCCTCACACTCTAAATCACATGTATGCACCAAGACATATGCCACAATGGTCTTATTAGAATTGTTTCTATGAAATTGTTTCTGGAGAAGTTATGCCAGTTACCTAATCATCATCACCTCTCTTGTCTTCTTGATTCACAGTGACAAACTGATTTTGAATTTCTTACATAACTCTTAGGAGTAGATACTACTTTCCTTTATTATTTACTTTATTATTTTGTTTAACACCACCATATGTCTTAAGTAGTTCCCTTATTTCCATACCTAGGTATGTTTGGTGGCATTTTCTTAACATTATGTCAGTTTGTTCCCCGATTATATTTGAATGAAATGACACATGCAGCATGGTGTAGCAGTTAGTGCATCCCTTTAATCCACGTTTTTGTGCAGGGACGCACATACACACAGGCACGCTTTCATTCATACTAAATTCATACTGATCTTAAGCTCTGTTGTGAGAATCTCTACAGATACTGGTGAAGGATGGCAACTACAAGGCACTGGATGCTGCTGCTGAGTAAGGTAGCTGTTACATGAAGAGCACTGTGCTGTATTAGAAAAGTTGATTATATGTTGAGTTGAGGCTAGCCATGGGAGAGAACAGGAAAAGGAGAGAAGCAGAAGCCTCTATCACCTGTCTGCAATGTTGAGTCAGGAAAGACCACCATCATGTTGTATCTTAATAATAACAATGGCTTTATTATTAAATCCTTAAAAGCAGCTGTCTCAGTATACCTTCCTAGATGAAGCTTCATCTCATTGCTCAGGAACTTGCATTACATACCTTCTTGTCTAAAATAAAAGCAGGCTGACCTCTCTACACTTGTGATGACCAGTTACATACCCTAGAAATAGAGGCATTGTTAACATAGCCCTACTGGTGTAGTATTCATACAAAGTAGTTCTGAGGTTCTTTTTTCATCCCTGTGTTCAGGGTACACAGATCTCAGTAAAATATTTTCTGTCTTTCCAAAATCACAGCATCCTAAATAGATAAAATGTAGAGATCAAGGACCTAGCCAGACTTTGACAGTTGCACTGTGAAAAATTGTATTTGTTGTGCTCTGCATACCATCAAAAATACTAGCAATACTAAATAGGATATAGAAAGATGTTTATCCAAGAAAATATAGGAAATTTTCATTGAAAAATGGAAACTCATGAGCCACTATTACTTTAACTTACTTAATTTTCTAATAGAAACAGGGATTTTCAAAGCCAAGAGTGATGATTCAAGAATATTTTTATCTCATTGGAATGTGCTGATTATAACAGTAATTTTAGGAAAAGATTTAACAAATATATTAAATTATTGCACAATCTAGCCTGTTTACTTCATTGCAGCCACTCTAGCATGCAGCAGTCATGAGCTTTGGTCTATTCTCTCTTGGTAACCTTACTTTTAGGGTAGTCTTTGGTCATACAATGTCAAGTGTTACTCCACATTCTTTGAATAAAAATGTCTGTATATTTTATTTGCTTAATTTTAATGGAAACTGAGATTGCTCGTGTCCTGTGGCACTCAGAAGCTAAGTTTTTTTAGGAAAAGAGAAATGCTAAATATAAAAATGACTTTACGTAAAACTTTCAGTTTAAAAGTGAACTTGTGGTTTTGAAGTGACATTTCTTCCACATTCACAGAACACGTTTAGTCTCTGGTTTCAATGTTTGATATATGTCTGTATGTATTTTTATTGTAGTTATCTTAGTGTATTGAAGAATTCTAGCAGGATTTATTAAGAGATAAGTAAAGGACTGAACATTACAATTTGCATTATTAGGGTAACGTAGCTCTTTGTTGGGCTTTGTTACTATTTCTGATGTTTCTTTTGTCCTTTAAACCAGTGGTAAATTGCAGTCAATATACTATTTCTGTATAGTTACACCAATTGTGTCACCTCTGTCAGACACATCTAATTGGATAAACACTTCTAACCCTTTTTGGCAAAGGCTGTAGAGTGAACGTACACTACAGCTCATTTTTCTTCATTTTTTTTTCTTAAACTGAGGGTCATGCACCTTCTGTATGTGCTTAACTTGTATATCCCAAAGTGCTCTTCTGTGTTCATGATCAGTTTGTTCTGGGCTTGAATTCGAGGGCCTGAGATTTATCAAACAAGTTTCAGATGAAGGTCATGCTGTTTGTTGTGATCAGCATGAGCTGTGGGCGTACTGTTTCTTTGTTCCAGTAACAAGAAAAAAGAGTAACTACAAATCACAGATGCCAATAGTCCTGTCTTCCAGCTGAGACAGTGGTTTGGCAACAACCACCATGTATCGAGAGACTTAAAGCATCTTTGAACTGAAGAAATGTTGTTAACAGTAGTCTTGGCTGGAAGATAATAGCTAACACCCTACCTTTCAGGTGGACCTGCTGTATGGCTCAGACTTGCAAGGAAAGGCCTGGATTGCATCTCTCATCCTGCTCCTAAATGTTTTCCAGGATAGGAAAACCCAGGATATTTAACTGGTTATATTATCCATCACTTTTGGATCAAACACAGGCCTGACTAACAGCGGATGGGCATCTGACAAAGATTGTTAGGAAGAAATAAAGTAATATCCAACCCAAATATTATGTCAGATATATTTGCACGGTTTTAAGTCTGGCACTAAACACTTGCCACTTCGAAGTACAATCTTACTATGAAAGCATTCCCATAAGCATTCCTTTTCAGATAATTTAAGGGAAATGTATCAGAGATACAATTCCTAAAGGCAAGTTCCGGTTTTAACCTGGTTTTATTTAGCTCTTCGTGAGTAGAACCTTGTGGCTCAGAAGCTGAATTATCTTTATGGCTTAGTCTAGGGAAATTGATGCAGGTATGCTTACCTTTTCTTTAGAGCATTCATAACAATGTACGTTTTGAATTCTTTTTCCAGAAGTAAACCTCCATCTTTCCTAGTTAATTTCAAATATTTCTTTCAGTTCTTGCATACAATGATTGTACCTTTTTGCTTTCATTTATGGGAGCTGAACATTCAGCTAAGAAGTTTTTAATGATTACAATAACCATCGTTATCTACTGTACATTATAACATTCAGCTAACTTATATTATTGTTCTAACCAGAAATCGTTAATCACTGCTTCCTATAGATGTTGCTTACCCTGCTCTCTATTTTATGTAGGAAATAATCTGTATTTTTCTGCTGTTGTCTTTCCTGTATTCACGTTTCATGGATATACTGATCAGTCAAAATTACCTTTTAACAAGCCACTGTGCTGTGAGTCAAAAGTATCAAGTATTTACAGATCTTTTTAAAAGGGTCTTGGGTTTATGGAAAACAGAGAAATTAGGCATTTTTACAGTGGTATTATTTTTGAAACCAGAAAGTAAGGTATCATAGTCCAAGAAACACTGACATCTTTAAAACTGGGCTACAAGTTTGTTAAGACACAATATCCTAAAATGATAATAAGAGAACTTATATGATAAACTACTAAATAACTTCCTAATGGAGTAGTTCAGAAAAAAATCAGTCTTTCTCTTGAACAAGCTCAGATACTTTGTGTCTAGTATGGTTACAATGCAGAGGTGATTGCCGATTAAAAAACCAGGAAGTTCTGCTTAGAATTCTAGATTAGATATATATCAACAATGGTTATTAGACTGAGGAGAGATGTTTTAAAAGTACACACATTAAATTTGCATTCCTTAAATTTCTTCAGTTTCACCTACTGTATTTGATTTTAGATAATGAAGCTTTTACTGAAATACAGCCTCCACATTATTTTTGAGGCTTTATGATGTATGCACAATAGTATACTTGGAGATTATTTTATTTTCTTCAAAAGCTAGGAAGCAACTAGTACAAACTTGACCTACACACCAAAACATTTTTATAGCATCCAAATGCTTCTCAGGTATTTCTTTGTTACTTGCAGGTTATGCATCTTCACAGATTTTTTAAAGTATTTGTGTTTCTTCAATTTTCCTGTAGTTAACAGCTTTAGTATGTGTTGTCTGTGGTATTGCAAGCTGTTGGAATCAACTTTTGCTTTCAGCTAATTTTAAAAGCTTACTTTTTTCCCCAGTAGCATCAATGGCAACATTTTATTTGCATACAGTAGTAAAATGCTTTAACAAACATTGCACATTGTTATGCATAAGTTTGCCATTTTGTTACATAGTTCAGTATATCAGCTCACTTCTCAGGGACAAAATAAAAATAAAATAGAGGTGAATCCTTAGAGCTTAGTTCTATTTATTTTTAAAACACCTACTTGGTTGTGTTTGGGTTTGGGTTGTTTTTTGAGCAAGCCAGAAAGATAAAAACCTTAGTTTTTAAGAAAAAGAGAGAATATTATAAATTGTGTAACAGCATGAGTTGGATTTTTCAGAAAAATACTAACTTCTAAGACTTAAAATCTGAATAGTGACAGCATGGCAACAGTACAAGCAAGCAAAAAAATCTGCAGAAAATTTAACTGAAAAAGCTGCTATCTGTTTTTTGTCTGTCTTGTGGCTTAGTTAATCCATTTTGGCTTCTCATAGTTTTGATAGTTTTCAGCTTGTTTCTTTTCCCTACCAATTTCATACATGCATTTCAAACTAAGTAGGCATTTAATTATACTTCCCCTTTCTGATTTATCTTTTTAATGAATGCATTGTTTGCTGCACATGAATTTTAGTCAGGAAGTTATTAATCTGTTTTGCAGAGAGAGAGGATGTTTGTGTTAATGACCTTATGTCAAAGTTAGACTATGGAAGTCAATGAAGTTGTATTCTGAATTAACTGCAAAGTGAGACCAGCATATCATTCAGTGTCATTTCTGAATTACCTGATTCCGTGTTCTGATTTGAGTGGTTTAGTGGTTTTTTTTTTATTTTCATAGCTTTGCAGAAATTGAGAAAACGTCTGTTGTTAACTAAAGACTTTGCAAACTTTTACTGTTTATGTAACCTATATAAGATTCAAATCATCTCCTTTCTGGGTCAAATGTCATTAGAAAGTGTAATACTCATGTAAGGTTAGTTGGTATTTTCTGCTCCCAGTCTCCTAGCACCCAGTAATTTAAAAGAAAAGAAAGGGAAAAAAAAAAAAAAAAAGGAAAAAGAAAAGGATGAAAGATGAAATAAGATATATGTTAGTAGTGAGTAAAATTAACAGAGTAAAAGTTTGGGTAATTTTAGAAAATGTGACTCTTACCAGTTAGGAAATTGTAACTATTTTTTGCATGCACCAAAAATGGCTAAAATTTAACTAAAGAATTCTGGAGAGCTGTTTGATGCCTAAACTGCCAAAGTTCTACTTGTACATAAAAACCAGCAGATCTAAAATTATTAACCACTGACTACTTCCGTTTAATCTTAAGCTCCTGAAAAAGATGGGTTTTTTTTTCATTCTTTAGTTTCATTTTGCAAGTGAATTTCTAACGCTGCTGAAACTGATTAACTCTTGACACATTACCTGTCAGAGTGCCAGAATTAAGAATTTTGCCCACATATTTTACATAAACCACAGTGGTGTAAGTAGGTGGATAATCCTGATTCCTAGCACTGAAGGATTAAGTTGGCTTTTATACTTTAATTAAAAGTTTTTTTGTATAACTGGAAAACTCTTAGAGGAATGTTATTTTTATGTCTTCAAAACAATTTTAATCCTATTTCAGGAGCTGAAGGGTCAGTAAAATAATACATTTTGCAGAAAGCTGTGGAAGTGTCTTGAAGTATAGGTTTTGATTTACAAGTATTTCCAGAAGTTGATCTGCCTGGTATTTGTAATTATAATTGAGAGACAAGTTAAGAATTCTTCTCAGATGAACTGCCTGGATTGCAGGTAGATTTATCAAGTAATAACAAGCTCATCCAGAAGAGTTCAGTGCTACCATGATACCAGAGATGAAATTTTATTCTTTAATACAGTTAATTAGAGTTTCACTGTTGTGTTCAACAGGCTGTCACGAAAGGAGTGATTAGGTCAGATCACTTGAAGAATTACCACCAGAGTTTTAAGTGAAATAGGTTTAATCAGAATTTGTGGAAATGTGAGTTCACTAGATTCAATGGCAAGCTTCATGCCGTTGATTACTACATGAAGTAAATGCACAGAGATAAATCAAGTCAGAGTAGAGTGGGAAACAGTTTATAAAGTTTAAATGTGTAATAGGGTAAAGGAGATCTTTCCATTGAGTCATGACGTTTAGAGCAGATCCCCTTGCTTTCTCAACTCTCACAGAGTTTAGGTGCAGCTGGATCTAATCTTAGTCTCAGACTTGGTCAATGGTTTATGTCTAGAAGGGAAAGAGCTAGAAAGTGGGATAAAGAATAAGGGAAGACCCTTCCACTGAGTCATGAGGTTCAGAGTAGACCCCCTTGCTTTCTAAACTCTTAACAGAGCTTAGGTGCGGCTCGATCTATTCTAAGTCCTGCACTTGGACAACGAATTAGATCAAAAGGGGAGAAAGAGAAGAAAGAAGTTTGTTCACCATTCAAGATTATCCATAAGATTTTAGCAGAAAATCAATAAAATTTGTTTTAAATCATGAAATTACATAATTACCTTAACTACTTCAAGTTTGCAATATATATTACAGCAAAGGTATACCTACTAAAAGTTTGCCCCTGAGTTCAGTGAAATACTCACGTCTTATTTGTGATCCTCAGCAGGTGAAGAGTTGAGCCTTGAGGAGCAGGGGTATCAGCCCAGGCCCCGTTGCTGACTTTCTGCGATGGTCGATGGTTCCCCTAGTATCACAAGATGTAGTGGTCTGCAAGCTCTGAGTGGCGTCCTGCTCAGGGGGAGATGTGGTCACAGCCTGCTGCAGTCCAGGAGAGCTCAAAGGGTCTCTCACTTTAGGACCATTGTGTATAAGGCTGTGAGATGATTGGCTTTAGTCATCAGCAAATTTCCATCCTGACCACAACCTGAGTGGGTAATTTTCTCAAAAAAAATTCCAGAAACAGTATCTTGTTTCACTCAATTTCCACTTGGGCTATGATCCAGCAACAGCATCCTGGGGTTGTCAGGAAGTAACTGATTGTTGCCATTCTTCTTCCGTGCTTTGACCAGTCAATGGCAGTTCCAGCACAGGTGGTGCCATTCTGTGCCTTAGTCCAGTAGGAGTGACAGGGACACTCAAAGGGTAATTGGCCACCCAACTCATTACTTAAGGTGTCAAGCTGTAGCTGACGATTCCCAGTATAGACAGAGCCATTCTTTGCCTTAGCCAAGTAAGAGTTGCTGGTGCGGTTAAGTGGTGCTTACGCACCCAACTTACCAGTCAAGGTAGGGAGGTCTTGCCAGCAGCTCCCGAGGCTGTAGAACAGCCCAGAGAAGGGGGAGAGGTGCACTGCCACACAGACATAGGATTGTACACCAGACCATTACAGAAAGTGAAACTTGATATGGGTGACCTAGAGACAGAATAGATACAGGTGTCTTCTTTTTTCTCAAGCACTAAAATTCCTGAAGTTATAGAACTGTTTGTTCATCAGGAGAGGAGCCTTTCTGTTGAAAAGTGTACTTTCTGTCTGCCTTGTGTTACTGTATATTTAGATTCATGTCAGGAATGCCTAGAATATTGAACAGATGTTTTTCATGGAAACTTCCTTTTGAAGTAAAATCTCAGTAATTACAGAGTGAATGCTAGTTTATGTTTACTGGAAACGAAATTAAATGCTCCCAACTGATTAAGTTGCTTCTCAAACTAATGCATCGACAGTGGAATTTCTTGTCACATTTCTGAAGTTAACACGGAGTTTTACAGTCTGCACAACAATTCCAATTTAAGTGATCATTAAAACACACTTTATTTAGCTCTTATTTTCTTTTCCAGTGGCTACAATTGTTTTCCAAAGTGCAATGCATCCACGATGTTACCATTAAGATCAACAAATTCTCAGTTGTGTTGAAAGTGACAGGCATGATCTTCAGCCTGTCAGACTGTCGAAACAACACTTCACCATCCAAACCAGCATTCCCATTTGTATAATTTTGATTTTTGTCCTTTATAAAAGATTCTGAGAACTGACAGTGAAGAGTTTAGGTTTCCAATTATCTTCTCAGGCCTTCTATGCTTATGAGGGAAGTTTGTTGGATTTGAAAAGTCTTTCACTGTCCTCAGACAGTAATGTTGTTTTTTCTTAAGGTAATGAAACATTATTTTTGAGTTACATAATTCATATTGAGTTACAATACATATTGTGAATTCAAGCTATTCAGAAAGGGGAAGATTTCATTATTTTCGGTGTCAATTAGCAGGTCTTATGGTATGCTGTTCCTAAGCTAAATTCCACAAGAAATTGGTAGCGGTACTGTAATATCACCTTCATGAAATTGGTAGTGCATTGTTAGTCCTCTAGCTTCCCTTAGTAATTGTTATTTACAAATAAAATAAAAATGTGAAAATTCTTTTGTTACTTTTCCTCAGTATTTTATTTCAAGATGGAGAAATCAGAGCAAACGTAGATTGTATGATCTTTTTTATGAAGGAGTGAACAGAAAGGATATTTTGTACTTGGTATTTTTGTAGGTATAAGGCTATGCAGAAAGTGGATGGAGTTGCAGATGGCTTCACAGGAAGTGGTCAACAGACAGGCACATCTGTTGAACAAACTGTAATTGCCCAAAGTCAACATCATCAACAGTTTCTAGGTATGAAAGCAGGTTTTATACAGCTGTATAAATGAAATGAACTTCATTATCACTGTGAAGATCAAGTCACACAAATACAATAGTTGCTTCTAAAGTTGCCATGCCCTCTTTGAAATTCCTACACAACAGAATAAAAAGGCACTTAAATTACATGTTCTTTGTTATGAGCTTTATATTTAATATGCATTATATAAGTATAAAAGAAAAAAATTGCAAATTCTATATTTGTGTGATATATTTAATGTTGTATACATCACAGTGTGGTTGCTGGCAGTATTATATTAGATATGCATATTGCAGTTCCCGCACTTGCAGTTGTTTCCTGCATATGCACTACAGTGGATTATATTTCATAAAAGTGAGTGGGGGTGATGGCATTGCATGACTATTGCAAGTTAACCATCCAGTGGACTGTTTTGAAAATGTGCTGTAGTGTTGTAAGTGGGAAAATTTTATCAAATAGAACCTGAAAGTTAATGTTTAAAAATATCCAAGTTGCAGATTCTGATCCAGTTCAGCATGTATTCTCAGTAATGGAAACAAATAGTAGTTTTTTTACTTGTTCCGGTAAGAATACTCTTTGGCTGTGCTACTGCAGAATGTGTAGGCTTCTTTGCTTGAGATTTTCAAGCACCAAATCCTTTGGCCTAATTTTGCTGTTACTGAACATGGTAACATTAAAATGTTTCGAATCTTCCTTTCCAGGTACCTTTCAGTCCAGCATTTTTCTCTTAAATCAGCTTGTCTCTAGGAACATTTGTGGCAAATAGTAAAAGCACACATTGGCTCTACTTGAAAGTCTATTAAATTTCAAATAAAAATGTATATTGAGTCTACTAAGCACCATCATACCTGGCTACATAGAAACACTTCAGCTGAACTAGAAAAAAAATGTTCAAGGATTAATGTTTCGTACACTGGCACAGATATTTTCCTTCATCCTGCAACATTCTGAAAACATCTGCATTAGCTTTTCTGTATACATGTAGTATGTACGTGCCATCTTTTTAATGTCTTCAAGAATAATTTTGGGGTTTTTTTGATTTAAAAATGCTGGCTGAATTTCTTTACAATTTTATCATACAACAGGTATGAAAAGCTTTTCTCTTTGCACATTATGACCTTTTGGAATTTCTTTCTTTTGTATCATCCTTAAATTTTTTCTTAATCATACTGTAACTGGCATCGTTTACAATAGGCCTTTTTCATTATGTTGTCATGGAAACAGATGCATCTCGAGTACTTCCAGAGTTTGGAGAAGTTGAAATATCTTCGCTGCCAGATGGTACTACTTTTGAAGACATCAAATCACTGCAGAGTCTTTATCGAGAGCACTGTGAGGTATTTCCTATAAACCATTTATTTTTTGAAGTTCATGATTTCTAGTGAAGGTGAGTACAGGACAGTCATGCCAAATATATTGCAGCCATGCCAGTGATGTGTGACCTTCCCTCAGGATATTTTGCTTATTTCATTTGAAAGGACATTAGAAATAAGTTTTTCTGGAGGGTCCCCTTTACGTGGGAAAAAAGTTATACATGATAGACAGGGAGAATGAAGTATAATTATGTGTATGTTCACACATGTTTGAGAAAGTAGACTTCAGATTGTACACGCAGATCTTTGGTTTAGTCAATAGGAAATATAAATCAGGTTAAACTATAATATTTTTTTACATTAAAAGCAGTAACTTTTTTCTCATCTTAAAAAAACACTGAGATGTTTCAGCCACATTTGATATTGAACAGTATGTCTTTTAAAATTATTTTTGAAGGTACTTTCAAACCTGTACATTGTGAAAATGAATGAAATGGCAGGTTTCCTTTGGTCTTGCATTAATTATTTTGTTTGGATGAATTCCTCTGATATGTTTACGTAGGCCATACTCATTTCTGGAGGCTTCCATGAATGTGCACTTCGCCTTACTCAAGTCTCTGTGCACACCAGGTTATAGTGCTGAATAATTTATGGGTATCAAAGGTATTAAAACAGACATTATTTGTAAGTTGAGAAATGTACAGTTTGCCTTTGCTCCACTGTGTAAAGGAAGAAAAACTATTAGTCTAGTTGGAGTTGGAAGTGGGGGGAAGTTGAGCAGAAGGCAGTTTGTACTTGTGTTTTATTTTCTCAGGCAATACTGGATGTGGTTGTGAATCTTCAATTCAGCTTGATAGAAAAATTGTGGCAAACTTTCTGGCGCTATTCTCCCTCTGCTCCACCTGATGGCACTACTATTACTGAACCAAGGTCAAGAAATGTTTCTCTTCGTTTACTGCTTTTCATGTTAACATAATACAGGTGTCAAATAAAATAAAAAAACTTTCATTAGTTTTACCTGCAGAGCAATAATACAGTTTTTCATATGCTAATTTTTCAAATTAAATTGATATTGTCTGGCCTTTTTTTCTATAGTCTGGGTGTATGCTGAAGTGCAGTCTTGAAACTACTGTGTTGTCCATTTTTTTTTTTCTTTGCTTGGACAACTATACAGTAAAGATGTCTTTTCCCTGTATTCTTTCCAGTTCTTTTAGGCCAAAAGGACCATTCATACCTCTGCATAGTTTATGAGCTGTAGCAGAGCTACAGAAGCATTTTTAAAATCCATTTCCCTGTGACAAATGTGTAAAGAAGTTATATTGTGTGTAGTTGAGACATCTATGATGTCTTTATAAAATAATACATTCTAACACCCATTGCAGATTTTTACCTGTGGTAAATGCATTATAATTTATTCATTTGCTACATTTTTTTCACACCAGCAATCTGAGTGAAATAGAAAGTCGACTTCCAAAAGCAAAGCTGATTACTCTGTGCAAGAATGAGTCTATTCTGAAATGGATGTGTAACTGTGACCATGTGATGTACCAGGCTTTAGTGGAGATTCTCATTCCTGATGTCCTTAGACCTATTCCTAGTAAGTTAAACATCTGAAACATTTTGTAAGGATTTTTGTGCATGCATGTGTATGGTGGTGGACTTGTGCCTCACAAGGCAGCTATAGGAATAAGTTTGAAAGTTAGGAAAGTATTGTGTATCATTTATCTTCAGTTTTGTTGTGTAGGGAGTTGTGCTGAGAGTTGATGTATGCTTTGTATTTTAAAAGTAACTGAGGATTTTAGTGCAGTTGGAAGATCTGTTTTTTCAAGGTACAGTTTCATACTAAAGATACTTCTTTCTGTGTGTGTTGTATTTTCAGATTAAAATGTTTTCCTTTTACTCTGGCTCTGGACTACTTGATAGACATAAATCCTGTGGCCCTGAGCCAGTGTGCGCTAATGTTAGTCAGTCCTTCCACTAAATTCATTAGTTTTCAGTTTGAACATTTTATATTAATCTTTGATTAGTCTGGGAAAAAAAAAAGTATATGATCTTTGCGATTCCATTTTTGGACAGTTACTCTTTTGTTCCTTAATCGGTGGCTGCTGAAATCAATTATAATGGCTGTTAAAGTGATGAAAAATCAAGTCAAAATTTTTAGTCCAATTTATTATTTCAGTGTATTGTTCTTTTTGTCATATGTTATGCATGAGAGAATCAGTAACTGTCCAGCCATTCAACCATTACCAGGAGCAGAGCTTTTTTTTCAAAGTTACTTTTACTAGAATCCATTGGAGCTCCAGCAGTGTACTTTTTATGGCTGTTTTTGGTAGAAAATTAATTTATGTGACGACAGTTAACTCCTTTATAAAGTATTTATTGCCTGACATATGCTGTGCTAAATAGTACAAGGAAGTCATGTTATCAGCCTGCTATAAGCATCATAACTCCTATATATTATAACCTTTCCACGAAAAAACAGTAGTCACTTTATAGAGTTGAACTAATATTTTTATAATAAAAATATAATATAAATAATTAAAAAAAATAGGGCCTTAAGTAGCTTTGCAGCTAACAAAACTAGTGGTGCTGTGAACACCTCCTTTACTATAGTGACTCCAGCAGTAATAAGCACTGTGTAAGAATGTTTGCAGGTAGTGCCTTGCAGAAACGTATTACTGACTTTTTGCTTGTCAGTGAAATAAAATTAGGTTTTAGTAACTTAGGTATGATGTAAAAAAATTTGGAACTGGAAATGTATAAAGGTCAGCCATTTGCAAAGGCAGTTTTATCTTTTTTTAGGGAAAGAGCAAGTGCTTGGTAGTGATTGACATAATTTATTTTTTTAATCAATGTAACAGAATAAAAAAAGAATGTTTTCTCAAATATATGCAGTTATTGACCATTACTTGTATAAATCATTTTGCATTGGGTTTATGTTTGATGTTTTAATTTTCTATCTAATGACAATGCCAGTAGAGAAGATATTAATTTGAGAGTAGTCTATCACAAGCAAATAGGCAAGGATAACTGCACAATAAACCCCACAAGTATAATTACAACACTTCATAGGTTGAATTAAAACTCCCTCTTTCAAAAGCATATTATTTTCCTAAGAAAAAGGGGTGCAGACATGGTTTTTCATCAAACCTGTTTTTTGCCTTGCATTTCTCGTGCTTTTCACTTCTCCTGCACAGCCTGGCAGTCTGTAATGAAGTTTTTATCTGATAGTTCCTTAGCTTGTGGTGTCTTCCTGCCTTGTTTCATAAGATGCATTGGGCATTACCAGTACAGGGTTTCAAGAAAATGGGACACAGTCATTCAGTATTAGTAACTACAGGCATTAGGTCCTTTTCCTGCAACTTCTTTCTTTCTAGAATTACCAGTCATATTTGAATAATTCACATCTACTGTGTTTGACGTTCCTGGTTTGGGGATGATTATCAGACTTCTTGATGCAAACGCATTATCAGATTCCAGAACAAATTTGACTTCTGCCTGTATTTTGTGAACAGTCCAGTGGTTTTCTGCTCAAAAGTCCAACCACTTAGCTACCTTTGGAAGATTGTTGTCTTTAGGACCAGCTAACTAAATGGCTTTTTCTAGTCAGCTTTCCTGTAATGATGCTCCATACAAGTTCTCTCTTCACTGTTCAATATTTAAAATATTACTGTCTTTTGAACTTTTGCTTTTGAATTATCTCCAGCCATTACAGGAGACCAAGTAAAGGCTTAAAATTGTGCTTAATGGTTTACTATGACAGAAACAGAGCTGGGTGAAGTAGACAAATTCATCATCTTCTGTTGGAAAGTAGCAGTTTATAGGAAAGTTTGGACTCTGTAGAGGAACAGGGGTCGTAAATCCTTTCTCAAAGGCATGTTTATGGTTTTTTTTCCTGAATAAATGCAAGGATATCAACAGCAGTTGCTCAAAAAAGGGATAAGCATTTATTTGGAAAGTGCTTGAAGTAAGCATATAATTTTTTAAGGTTTATTGTTTTTCATGTCTAGATTTTCAGTGTTTTTTCTTTTTAGAAAAGTCTCACTGTGCTACTCAGTTGTTTGATACCTATTACTGGAGTAGAAAAAAAAAGACTGTTCAGGAAAAAATTGTTTTATTTTTACCTCTATGTTAAATTTGTCAGCTGAAATATTTAGCACCCACAGAATGAATGAAGAATTGCAGTGTATAAAACAGAAAATGTCCTTTTCCTAAGAAAATAGAAAAGCTGTCCATTTGGTCAAGAATAAGGGCCATAATTATCTCATGTCTTTGGCAACAGAACAGAGCTATTATGTTTTAGAGTGGACTTTTTCCACCTTCACAAGTGACAGAACATACAGGAACAAATTTGCCTGTGAATTAGTTTCTATCAGAGGTGGAGAATTTATGCTAAACATATTTCCACACCATATTACACAATTCCAGGCAGACAAAAATTTAAAGTACTGGAAAGACTGTAAAGCCTTGTTTTTATGAGATTTGCATGTCAGAGGGTTTGCAGCTGAGAATTTGAGCTTTTTAGGTGCTTATCTGAATGAGATTTTCTAATGGTAACTGCCACTGCAACATCAGTGTGTGTGTGTGTAGTAACACTTGACTCTCTCAGGCCATTTACTTTGCACCACACTCATCATGTGATTCTGTGAAAGTATTTTCTCATTTTTCTATGGTAGCCAGATGAACTTAAAAGAAGGCTTTGAGGATATTGGTACTTAAGGTTTTGGTAATAGCTAGGTGTGTATTTAAGGATGAAGTATGAGAAAATTCTATATTTAATAAGATATCTCCAAAGTCCATTAGAAATTCATGGTTGTACTATACAATACTGATGCCTGATTATCTACTTTAGCTGCTTTTTTCTCCAGAACTTAGAATTGCTTTCATTAGCTCCTCTCTCATCTTGGTTAAAGGCCATTCTTAAGATCTGATCTGCTTCTCCATATTTACTTTTAAAGGAGATGAGCATTACAGTGATGCAAATAATTTTGTAAAATATGGTTGGGTGAAAAAGTAATAAGCATATTAGAAGCAAAAAAGCAGTAATATTTTCCTTAAATGTCTTAATTATCATTAATACAGGTTTTACGTTATTCTTTCCACTTAGCATTTTCTTGTTTTATTGGTAAAAAATGTGAGTGAATACATGGTTATTTAGTAAGTGCACAGAAATAGTTTAGAAAGCAGCACAAGTGAGCTAGGTGATTGACAGGATTTTAAAAAAAGGCTTGTTCTTCATGTTGAAACCTCAAGGGGGGAAAACACCTGTTCATCTAACTGTGAGATTTCAGCTAAGTGTCCAAATGTGTGGTCAGTTATACAAATTACTGATATGGATTCTGCTGCTTATCACTGCAAATTTGAAGGCATTAAGAAGATGTCATGAAGAATACATTTTTTGTTTAGTAAATTTACTGTCCTAGTAGAAAACTTTTCTAAAAAAAGGATCATCAGTAATTAAAACAGTAAAAGAACATTTTTTAAAGACAAGTTCTATCAGCATTGATTTTCTTACTCTGCCAGGGTATTCAGCCTTATAAAAGGAATCCAGTCATCTTTACTTGGACTGTTTCCTTCTCATATGTAGCTAAAATATTTTGAAAGTAATTATTATTTCCTCTTTCTAGTTTTTTCCTCTTCATTTTTGTAGTTGCATTCATTCTCTGCAGGTCTTTGGAAACCTGTAGGTTTTTTCTGCCTCCTCCTTTTTGCAGCCATTTGAGTAGATGCTATTATGTCAGTGAGCAAGTGGTAGGTATGGGAAGGTGATGTTTCTACTACTCAGGAGATAATGACTTCCTCTTTTCCAAGTGTAGTTCCTTATGAAAATACTTTCTGTGCTCCTCCTGTGAAAAGTTAGGAAGTATATTTTGAGTAGTGCAGATTGCTGTAGGGGCTTCTTAAATTTCTCTCCAAATCTCAAGTCAGCCATTCAGCAGTTCTGTGGGTGGATAGAAAGAAACAGAAGTGCAGATGGATTACACAGGCATTTGAATAATCTCATTTTCTATTAGTGAAACACACTCCTGTATCTTGCTTATTGATGATATCCTTAAGCACTGCATATTGGATTTTGTTATTTAAAACTGAAACAAGCAGTACTATGACATGGCTTAAGGTTACTTTGGGCTTATTTGAGGAAACTGCAGTATTCCAATAACTGGAATTTTTGCCAGAGCTTTGCTCTTCTAAAGAGGTTCTTGGATGAAATGGAAAGCTGAAAGTTTGTGATGGAAATGTCCATCACAACAACTACTGAAATTGCAGATTTCTTCTATAGGAGTGCCTGAAACTATACTGGTGGTCACAAATGCCTTGAAAGATTGTTAGGTGAGGAAGTCAGAACTGCTTATTATGTGAAAACTGACATAATTATTACAAAATCTATATCCAAATGAGGCACTCCGAACCTAGACTGGATTTGTCTTTTAGTAAGTGCAAGCAGCAGTCCTGAATGTTGAGTACCTAAGTACTGAGGATGCAAAACATTTCAAGACAGGTACATTGCTTTCTTTTCATTCTGTTTTTATTCTTTAATGCACAGGTGCCTTGACCCAAGCCATTCGCAATTTTGCAAAAAGCCTTGAAGGTTGGCTTTCAAATGCCATGAACAATATTCCACAGAGGATGATACAAACCAAGGTAGACAAAGTTGTTGCAGTATTATTCTTGCAATGGCAGACCCAGTGGGCAGTAGCATCTAAAAGCAGTTGCATTTCAACTTTAATGCTAAATTTCATGTTTAGCATCAAGTATCAAATAATGGGAGAGGAAATAACTTTTGTCAAAAAATTGTAAGGAAGAAATCATTTTATCTGCTACATGGACATAATTCACATACAAGGACTCATTAATAGAGAATATTAAAATGAAGATAAAAGACTCAAATCTGTAGAATTAATCTACAGATAAAAGAGTACAATATTTAAAAATAAATTCCTTTCTTCATAGGTTGCCGCTGTAAGTGCCTTTGCCCAGACTCTGCGAAGATACACATCTCTTAATCACCTGGCTCAAGCAGCTCGTGCTGTGCTTCAAAATACTTCTCAAATCAATCAGATGCTCAATGATCTTAACCGTGTTGATTTTGCCAATGTTCAGGTAAAATGTAGCTTTAAATAACAGGCATTTTTAAATAACAAAAAAAGTGTTATTTCCTCTGTGATTTTGAACTTTATTATTAGCTGTCATTATTCTATCAAGAAAGTGAAGTGAGAATGTTTTTCTGATTCATATATTCAGTGATGCATTGCAACCGTGGCAGCTTACACTTTAGGAAAGTAAGAGCTCAGAACCATTATCTGTTTCCATTTACTGTCTTGAAGTGCACATATTCTTCCAACTTGTATGGAAATATAGAGCAAATACATTCTTAGAATGAGTACCATGAATGATACCTTAGTAATAGCATAAATGATAGCTTAGAATTAGATCTCAGATAGTAGTGTGGCTGCTGAAAGTCTCTAAAAGCTGTTAAATATACAACATTGTTTTCAGTAGAGACTGTTCCAAAGACAGTACCGTTAGTATACTTTTATCTAGTGCCTATGCTTAAATTTACAAGATCTCCTGAGTGATTGGATTAGTACAGATTAGAACTAGTTTCCAGTTAGCTATGGAATATATTTTCACAAAGCTTACTTTGTCCACTTGTTTCTGCTCCTGTGAGGAAATGTATCTTTTTCCTTATGCCCAGCAAAGTGAAATGTTCCAGATTACTGGTAGTTCTATGTTGTGTCTTTTCCTTGTGAATGACTGCTTTAACGTACTTGTTAATAATCTTTAACAAAAGTCAGTCAACAGTACTTGACCAAAGATACAATATATTAAGTATTGTAATATGTTAACAGAGTCTGTGAATGAGGTGTTAACTTGGCACACGATAGCTAGAGTTTTAAGGGCATGGCTTGCAGTTAGTGAGGCTTCATTTTTGTCTCAGTTGCTGAATTGACCAGCTAACCTTATTTAAACTTGATAACACTGACTAAATCGCTTATTATTGTATGCGGAGTGTGTTTTTACATTGTACTTTAACTAATGTGTTATCTATTGCTGCATATAGTTAGCAAACAAAACAATCCTTTTTTACACAGAAAGTTTTATTTTATAAGATGCTATAACAGAAATTGTCGTTAAGCTTAACTTCTTCAAAACAAAAGGAAACTTGCACTTGATTTTTTGCTATTTCTTTTATTACTTTAGCCCCACATATAACTGTTCTTCCTGCTTGCCCTGCCTGTAGTCCCCGAAAAAACAAGTCCTGAATATATCAGTAGAAAAATGATGAATGAGGAAAGTTGAAGCCTTTTTTGAAAATGAATGTAGAAAACTACTACATACTTGTGCCGTTTCCATTGTTTGTTCTAATTTCTTTATTTGATGTCTGCTTTTAATGTTATGCTTTTCCCACCCATTTGCTTCCAATAGAATTATGATAGACATAGAAATAAAAAGTGTTCCGTGATTTGTCTAGAAAGTGGGTTTTGTCCTTTTCACCCATTGAATTGATTAATTGAGAAAGAATAACATTCTGTGCCTCAGCTTATGTATTGTTAATTCAAAAGTTGCCATGTGCTGTAACAGGAGCAGGCTTCCTGGGTGTGCCAGTGTGATGACAACATGGTTCAGAGACTAGAAACAGATTTCAAGATGACTCTTCAACAGCAGAGCACTCTGGAGCAGTGGGCTGCCTGGCTTGATAATGTAATGATGCAAGCGTTGAAACCATATGAAGGAAGACCCAGCTTTCCTAAAGCAGCACGGCAATTTCTGTTAAAATGGTCTTTCTACAGGTAGTATTTATAAGCTTCTAAAACATTCTAACTATTTTATTATTTTCTGAATTTTTCACTATAGTAAAGTTGACAGATGTAATATCAAACAGTGGCTCGCTAAGTTGCAAAAAACATGCATTTTTTTTCAGAATACTGTTGTTAACCTTGAACTCAAGGCTAATTGCAAGTCAGCCTTAATTGAGCCTTGTTTATTGTTTTAAAGGCCATGCGCAAATGAATGCAAGTGGCATTTTGTCCTGAGTTAGAAACATAGTGTGAAATTTTGGGGTTGAATAACTCACAATTATTAACCCACTAGACTTACTATGATTTATTAAACCACTGTGGTAGCTATGTTTACTAGAGAAGGAAGACAAAACCTGGTTTTAATGTGTAAAAAGAACATTAAGCAAGCATTCCATGTTAGCTGCTTATTGAAACAGTTATCAGAGTAAACCTTGTTCTTTGAAAATGACTGTAGCAACTACTTGCTGAAGATACCAGAATTTGTCAATATAATACATACACACAAGCCTATCTTTTTGTAATTTTAAGTTTCAAAGTTTTACAGTCTAGGCAATTAAAACCTTTGTATTGAGAAGGCGGACACAACAGACACTATTTAAGCATTAGTTTGTTTAAAATTGAATAATAATTTTCTTACCATTTTAGTTTTTTATGTTTTCCACAAAGTTTTATTTCAAGTTGGGTTTTATACACACTTAAGTTTGGTAGTTATGCATATATCAAAAGAAAAACTGAAAACAAAACTATCTGGTCATTTCTTACATAATGTGGTATCCAACAATATCTTTAGAGAAAGGAGAAAAGCAAATGCTTGCCTTTCCTGGACATCTCTTTCTGAGGACACCATACATCAGACATTTGTGGATAATGTTACTTTTGAGAATATTGGTTTTGAGGTGAAATGTCTACATGGATAAGTGTTAAAATGACTGTGACATATAATACATAAATATATATATTTTTCTATTTTTGAATAGCTCAATGGTGATTCGAGATTTAACCTTGCGCAGTGCTGCTAGCTTTGGCTCTTTTCATCTGATCCGCTTGCTTTACGATGAATACATGTTTTACTTAGTAGAACATCGTGTTGCTCAGGCAACAGGAGAGACACCTATTGCAGTTATGGGAGAGGTAAGATAATATGTAAGAGACTAACTAGATTGATAGATTTAGTGGTGAATTCGGATATGTGTCTGCAAATTTTTAAAACATTTATGTGGAGCTGTAGGATTAGGATGTTCTCCAATACAACAATAGATTGGGTTACAAACATATACAACAGTTTCAAACATGTTTCATTGGTTGTCAGGGTACTAAAATCACATTGAATTCTAACAACCAATTATTTCCAAATGAGCTTGCTTCTTTACAGATCTGCATACAGATTCACATCCATAGTTTGAAAAACGTTGATCAATACACAACCTTTTTCCAGTTTTTGACAACTGAGTATTTTATGTGAAAATAAAACAAAAAGAACAGAGTAATAGGAAAGTGTTGTTTACATAGATCTGTTTACATGTATTTGCACACATTTTGAATTCCCACACAAATGTTAACACAAGTGAGCTGAGTACCCCCACTGGCCTGAGGATGGCTGACATGCAGAATTTTGGCTTGTATGCTGTTGTTCACATACATGTAATAAACTCAACGTAGACATACATAGATGTTTGCAACACAGTTAATTTTCATACATGTTTCAAAGATCATTGGGTTAAAAAGCAGAACAAGAGTCTCAATTTATAACCAGGTTTTATACTTATCTTTGGCAAGGCTAAGTTTCTTTCATCCTTCTTTTTTTTTTTTTTTTTCCCAGTAGTTCATCTAACCTTTCATTTTGAGTGAGGTGGTGAGGAATATATGAATTGTCGTGAAAGAATGACACTTCAAAAGGGCTGGAAAATTGATATATTTGAAAATATGTTAGGTAGTTAATGGAACAGATTTGATACATTTTTACACTTGGGAGTCACTGTATCTTCTATGTTACCAATAAACTGCAAGTCATTTTGTGAGTTCATTTGGCATCAGGTATCATACTTCTCTCAAGATACATTCATAAGCTTGTTAAATACTACAAATAGATGCTGTACATTCAAGAGAAATTGGAAATGTCTCAGCTTTATTTGTCAAATGTTTTTATATCACGCGGCATGATGTGTTTCAGAAAACTAAGTAACACTCTTTTTGCTTAGCGACCCACCAGTAGCATATTTGCTTAATCTCTGCCTTATATTTGCAGTAAGGTACTACACAAGTATACAGTTACTACGTTTCTTCTCTTCTAAACTATATTACATTTTATTATTTTTATTATATATATGTTATTATATGTAATAAAAAGATATTACAATTAACAATAATTAACAAATATTGTATATGTTAGGCATAAATGCAGTATTGTTCTTCTAAAAAGTTTATTTAGACTGAAGATGGAGATACTAAGAGGAAGTAAGTAACTCAAAACTTTGGAGGTGAGAGGTACAGAATATAAATAGCAAATACTCATAAAATGCATGTCTTTTTACGTTTCTGTGTGTTCAGTGACTGTGGCTGAAATAAAATCAGGAAGTCTAAGACTACGATATGACAAACACCGTAAGACGGTATAAACTGGTGCTGCAGCTGAGAAAAGCATTCTCAGTTTTTTCTCTTCCTCTTGTCCCAACTTTGAACACTGGTATTGGCAAAATTCTTCTGGAAAAGACTAGTATCATCATTTATAGTTAGAAATGTATTTATCTAAATAATGTACTTCTTTCATTTGAGATTAATTGATGGCATTTTGCTTTGCCAATTCTTATTTAAGAGAAACTTTTAGAATTCAGGGAAGGAAAGAGAGGTAATAAATCTAGCTTTTGAGCAATTTTTTTGAGATTTTTTTTGATGTAAATAGAGAAGTTTACCAGATTGTAAACCCTTTCTCAGCAATGCCTTTCATCTACCTCACAGGTAGATTTGTAACACTGTGACAGACCTTCATTTTTGTTCCAGCCCAATTAAATTTGTCTCTGGAAAATTTAAAAAAAAACCTCTTCGTTTAAATATTGGCAGTTCAGAATGGATATCTGTGATAATGTATGTCTTTACATAACACAGAAATAGCTCACTTCAAGCAACAGAGGCCCTGATGAAGTAATCTTAAAAGAGTTTGTAGTTCCCTTTTTAATTTTTGAGGGTTTACTTAGTGATAATTGTCTTAATAAGCACAAGACTAGGATGGAATGGAAAATTAATTGCTGTACTGTGGATGTGGCTGCAGGCAAGATCATGTTTGAATGATAGCCTTAGACCAGTGGAGTGCAGATCTGCTTCATCACAGATAATCAGAAGTTCACATTTGCTTAAGACTGTGTCCAGTTTTTTTATTGTTTATTTTGCAGTTTGGTGATTTAAATGCTGTGTCTCCTGGAAATATGGATAAAGGTGAGCATTTTAATCTCTCCATGTATAATTCTTTATAGAGCTAATGTGTTTCTTTGAGCAAAATAAGTCCTGATGTTTTAAAAATGCAGTAAAACAGAATTTAGAGCTGTACCATGCTTTGAAGTGCACATATATGTTATATGGATACGTTAATATATTGTATAGATACAATAAGCTATCTGTAATATGCAGTATATAATAAGGACTACAATAGCATAGGTTTGTTTTAAAATAAGAATATATTTTAAAGATGTTTATTATTCACACCAGAAATACTTCAATATTTACACAGAATTTAGTTGTATACAATAGGATAGAGGGGGGTAACAGCTGTGGGAAGAGGGAGAGGAGGATGCTTGTGTATATTTATCTATAGTATATGTTCTGCTAGGTGAAGAAGGCAGATTTGCATGCAGGTGGTTGTCAGATAACCTGTCAGTGAAGAGGACAGAAGGAAATAGTTCCTTCTTACATTCTTATACATTCTTACACTGACTAGTTGAGTGATTTAGAGTGACTTGACCCCCAATCAGTCAGCTAGTGAGCATAAGAATGTATGTCAAAATTTGGGGTCAGGTCACCCCAAATATCTTCACCTGAGTTTCCCTCTCTGTATCTAAGAGTAACAACTCTTGTTTATCGTGTCTTAGACAGGAGAGGTATTTTGCAACATGAAGGTAAGTAACGTTGTTTGTTAGAGATTGTTTTCGAGATTGAAGTTCTTTTTTCCACATACTGAATCACTGGTGCGTAATTCAAGTGATCAAAGCTGAGACTCTGTTTACCTATTTGAGATAATTATTGACTTTTTCCATTAAAATTTTAAATTTTCCATTTGTGCTTTATCGGTTCACTAGTTTTCTGTGTTTTTTTTTTATTTCAACTATTATTTGCAAAATACAGACCCTTGCATTAGAATTTTTTACCTCTATACTAGTTTCATGGTGGTTTGTTTGTACAGATGAAGGCAGTGAAGTTGAAAGTGAAATAGATGAAGAACTGGATGAAAATGGAGAGCCACAAGCCAAGAGGGAGAAAACAGAGCTAAACCAGGCATTCCAGGTGGGCTGCATGCAGCCGGTGCTTGAGAGTGGAGTACAGCAGAACCTCCTGAACCCAATTCATAATGAACATGTTGCAACTACTCAGACTATCAGACAATGCAGTGCTACTGGAAATACATACACTGCAGTCTAATATGTAACCTCCCCCACACCCCAACCCCCCGACACACACCCCATTACATTAGCCCTTTGGGTTTAATATGAAAAAAAAAATAAAATAAAGAGAATAAGTCCAAAGGTCGACTGTTGTCAAATTTTAGCTGTGCTGAACTTTATTTTATTGGAGTTGTTAAATGGAATGGGTGTACATATTTTGCCAGATCTGTTTAAAAAAAAAAGATTTTTTTGTAAACAGAATCATTTTACATTGGCCACTCAATATGAAGAGTTTTCTTCATAGCAAATGCAAGGAAGATTTTTGCAAAGCTTAGTGTTAATGTTTTTGTCCTCATATAATAATTTAAATTTTTTCATAGTTTAAAAAAAAATTAATGCTAATTATTAGTTATGATGATGATTTCATATAGATAGATTTTTAATTAGATGCACTTCTGTGAAATATCAAAAGAACTATTTTCTTTGATTTACACTGGAGGCATACTTATTTGACAGCAGATGTATCAAATTTGTTATAAAAGGTGCTTTTCATTGGACAATGAGAAGACACTATTTTGATAAAATTGTGAGCATTCAGGGGGATTTTTTGTAATAATGCTGGAGGGTTGGGAAGATCTCCTAGTTTCTTTCTCTAAGCAAGAAGCAACTTTAAATAGCAGAATTGGAATGTGATAATGTGTACGTCATAAACGTACCTAATTATCTGACCATCATGTAAACAATGCAAGCTTCCTTTAAAATCAAAAGTTCCAGATATTATTTGCATACCAGTTCCTCTGTTTTGAAGACTACTGATGCTGTATGTGGGGCCACTGAACAGGTGCTTTTGGCTGTTGAGTGGTACTGTAGTTAGAAACTGAAGCTAAAAAAGAAATGACTTGATTATTATTATTCTTATTATGATTATTATTATTATTGTTATTACTTTTAAGTGTATGTGCTACTTACGCTGAACTGGACATACAGGAAAACATTCCATTTGGATGACTTTCTTCTATTCCAGGTCTTTTCCTACTAGTGGTTCAATCTGCTGCTCTTACAAAAATTGATTTATAGAATGCAAGGAATGTAGCAACCTGCATAATTTTCCTTTCAAAAATATTTCCTTGTTGTTAAAGTGGATTTAAATATTTACAAAAATTAGATAAGGCAGTGTAACTGGCACACCTCACTTGTACTTATTCCCAATTGTGTAGAATTTGAATAGGTGGCTAGATGGACCATTGCCATTTAAGAATGTACATCAGGGATCATTGTACCTCGGCTATTACATGGTGCCTTAAACAGAACTGAAGCTAAGACTTAGTACTTTTCGTTATTCTTAACTCTTAAATTAATTCAACAAGGTGTGCCTGTCACTTTCAAATTCCCTAAGAAGTAAGGACAGGTTACATAGCCTTCAAAAGAATAAAAGGATTTTTTTATTATTAAATGATTTTAATATCCCTCTTATAATGACAATAAACCTATTTTTTCTCATTTCTAGCTGAATTTCACTTTATTAGAAATAAAATTTGCTTGGGAATTTGAAAAGCAAAACTAGCTTTAATACCAGCTTCAAATGTCAAAATAGATTGACCATAGGCCCAAGCGTAATTATATATTTTCTAAACCCTTGTCTACTTTTAATTTTAAAAACTGAAAAGAAATAAATGAGCAGGTACATAATGCAGTGCATGTTTTTGATTTCTATATTTTGTGAGGTATCAGCCAGATTTTACATTTTAATGGTTGAATAATGACAGTTTATAGAGACCATATTGACATTAAACAACTCAAATTTTTCTTCTTAAACATTTCATTATGCAGACACATGAATTTGCTACACTAAAATAGTGGAATTAAACAAGCCAAAAAGTGAAGGAGAGCACAAAAAGATCAACTTTACAGAAAAGACTGTGTGAGAAAATTAGGAATTCTTTTATTTCGGTTTATCTAGTGTGTCTGAAAATGACTTTAAACTCATACATACCAAATGGGAGGAAAGCACGTAAAATGAACAGCATATTTATAGCAACAAGTTTGTTGCTAGAGTTTACACATGCTCCAAATACAGCTGCACATCAACTAAAATGTCCTAACTTCATTGGTGTACAAAATTAAATTTCAAATTCCTTGGCAGAATTGGGAGGTGAACCCATCCTGCTCATTCTATGTAGGCATAATTCCTACCAATGTCAGTAGATGGCTTTTGCCTCAGTAAAAAGTGAAAGTGAGGTTATATTAATTATTTCTAAACTCACAAATGCACTGACTCTCATTATAGATTTTGTTGTCATATATCGTTCAGCGTGTCCTGATTTCTCCTTGGAAATCACTACACCTGTACCCTTCACCAAAAATGCTAAAACTAAGCTGTGATAAACATTTACTCCCCTTCATTGTGCATTATAAGATGTTTACAAGTAAAATAAAGTGAAATAATTAAACATTTTTTTTTATTTTCAGCTTCTTTTAATACTGTAGTTCTTGTTTAAATTTTTGTGTTGATGGACCTATAATGCTTTCTTCTTACTGTCCTTTCTTGGTTTAATGTTGGAGTTGTTGCTGAGAAAAAGAGTACGATTGTAATAGGTAAATCTAGATTGCTAAAAAAAGGTGGGACCTGAGTATGTTTCATTATTTAGCTCCCCACTCCACTCAGTTGTTCACTGTTCACAAAGTGCAAAAAGAAATAAAAAAGAACAAAAATCTGAATACAAAAATGGAATGTATTTCATAGCTTCTGAAAACAATGAGTCAACAAAACGAATTGGAACTATCCCAGGTGCAGGAAACTGAATGGAGTCTGTATTCCTATGCTTAAATTCTAAAGATTTTATGAGATTTTTTTAGAACAACTATGTTACTGTAAGCTGTGTTGTACACTTACAGGTTTGGGGATCTCTTGTTTTGTTTTTACATGTACTGAAATTTTAATCAAACACTTAGATAAAACATTTTGCACAGTCTTGCTATTTAATAGTTGCGGTTTAGTAATCATTAAACTACAGAGATACGAATACCTCAGTCCATATTCTATAATGTGTAGCATGCGGTTGCATTGTCACACCAGCTCTAAAGTCTATTGCTAGTGCTCTAGAGAGGTGTAGCATGTATCCACAGGGTAGACATTATGAGAGTTGACATGGTTTATGTGTTTTACCTAAGCTTGACGTGGAATCCAAAATAATTATTTTAGAGGCATTTCCCCCATTAGCACAAATAGCACAGTGAACATTGTGGGGGAATGGGTATTGTTGAACTACCTTTTCAAAATGCAGGGCCCAATTTTCAAAAGTTTTATATTTATTAAAATTTGTTGGTACATTTTCATCTTTCTCGAGGTAAATCAGTTTTGAAGCTTTTTTTTTCCCTGTTTTCATTATTATTTCTGTGTTTTGCTCTTATACTGTAGCATGCTGTAAGCACCTTCTTTTTAAAAAAGTTCCATAAAAATTTGGAAGATAGATTTTAAATTATTTACCTATAAAATGATGATTTATAGCATTACTGCCTTTAGTTCAAAAATAAGAAGATAATGTTCTGTCATTCAGGAATGTATAGGTCTATATACAAATTTAATTTAAAGTGAGGCATTTTTAAACATCTAAAAACTTTCTCATTCACCTTGTTTTCCCTAGGAGAAAATATCTGAAATCTTTGTCATTCTGACCAATCGACATCTGCACTGTTTAGAAAAAATTTTCTATTCGAGATGCACTGCAATCCAATTTAATTCAGAATGTTTTTACAAAATAAAAACAATGATTGATAGCCATAAAAATACTGATGAAATGTAGATTTATTAGTAATAGAAGTATACAACAATAATTTCAGAGTTTTAAACATTCATTTGAGAGAGCAGTATGAATTTCTGAAAATTGGGCCCTTGTCTTTCTAACAGGACATCCTCTTTGTATGTGGTTTAAAACAAATCAGTAAATGGAATTCTAGTATCTCTGCTAATTTGTTTGGTGATTTAAGATAAACAATAAAAACTGGAATAGAAGCATAAACATACAGTGCTTAGTTCTAGTATTAGGAAATTAATTTGATATAATGCCTTGCATTAACCCTTTGAGCATTGTAAGTAACATGATGGGAACAAAGCTTTTTAGATAATTTAATTAGTCCATTGAGCATATACTTTGAAATAGCTGATAGTGTTGTAGAATTATTTTAATTATGTCTAAAGTAAATACTTGCATACTGTACAGGAATGGTTTTGTTATAGGAGGCTCAATAGATAGAGGAATAAGTATTCACTGCCATTGACGTGTACTGTCTAATAGAAAACAGTACCTCACCTCCCTTGTTTTCATAATGGCATAAAAATATAAAGAAAATCAAACATGTTTCTACAGATAGGAAGTTGTCTACTTTAAGATGCCTTTAGAAGATAAAGGTTTATAAACTATATTCATACTATTTTGAAAATCTCCTAAGGTAGGTTAGTATTGGAATACTCTGGTACTGTAAAAGAGAATCTTTAGGATTAAAAGAAGGCTTAGTGAAGAAGAATAAATTTTGCAGAATATTTTGGTGTGTTTGCATTGAAATTTTTGGCAGTGTTTTTGATAAGAACAAAAAGTGCACAATTATATTGATACTGCTTTTAAAACCCAGTCACTGTAATACTGATCAGCTAAAAGATGAAAGTCTTTTATTCATCTTCATCTACAGGGGTACAGTTTGGATGGCCCGTATTGAATGTCAGAAGTTTAAAATTTATTATTTAAATTAGAATTTAAAAGCAACCTAATAATTGCACAAGCCTTTTGCCATTTCAAAAAGCCCCTTTGTTCTTACAAATACTGCTTACAAGAACAAGGGAACAAGTTTATTAGCAAGTAGAGATTCATAGAAATGCCATCTTACTAAGTGAGAGTACAATACATTTTCTACTGGTTTCTTTCAATATCAATCAGTCAGTAAACACTAAGTGCAGCTGTACTTACTTAAGTCTAGCTGAGGGAGAATAAAAGAGGTCTCATTTTAAGTTATTTAATGGAATTATGTCAGCTGTATAGTGCAAGTAAGTTGTAAACATTTTTAGTCAGTTAATGCAAGTTCATGCATAATTAATTAACATAAATGCAATACTCAAAGGGTTTTAACTTTTTTTATTCATAATTTACTGTAAATGCTTCTGAGTTTGCATGCCTTGATCATTGCTGCTAGTGATTTTATGTGCCAGTAGACCTGAGTTTACCAGTTTAACTAAGAAATAGTAAAAGCCACTTACAAAGTGACTGCCTAGTGTTTGTTTGAAGTAAAATATGCCTTAGTTTGAAAATAATCATTTTAATTCTTGTTTTATTCTGATTTTTTTCCTTTTCCTGTTGAAAAAAAAATTAGTGTTTATGGATTGGAAGCCCTGAGTAGTTAAATACTTGGTAAGAATTGTTCTTGTATTGCTTATTAAGGCTGAAATTCACTGTAGAAAAGAAGTCCCAGAACAAGCCTATGAGCATTAAATGAGCCTCGCTTAAATCTAAATCAGGAAATATTTTTTTTGTATGTTCTTCAGCACTTTCTTGATTATGGTGCAAACATCTTACAGGAGTTTTCAGTTCTGGATGAATTTTATTCTGAAATAATAGATGTCTCTGTAAGAGGAATTTAGATTTCGGAGGAACAACCTCGCATGGATTGCTATTTACTAGGAACTCACTTCAGTTCTTTTTGACTCACTGATACCAGCAAGGGCTTTTTACACTAAGAATACTTCAAGGGTTCCCCAAGTAAATTCATTATAATATTAAAATGATTGCCTTGTATTTAAACATTAAACATCCATCTTAAAGTAACCCGATTAAGCAATTTAAAATACGGTAAGAAAATACAACTTAGTACCAAAGCAAGTTGCCCATCTCCACTCATCTTCACTGAAAATTTAGATTTACAGTTTATAACCAATGAGGCTGTTAAAGAAACTTTGAGTGCCTTTCAAAAACTTGGAAAATTGTGCCTGAGGTGGTAAACTTTAATTAGGTTAATTCTAGAGCTACCAATCAGTAATTTTGTCATCACTCAGGGCTTTCTTACCTTCTAGGAAAACTTCCTTTCTTGCATTTATTTTATACTGTATTTTTTTTAAGTGCCATCATTTAAATTTCACTTAGTAAGTGGCAGATTACATTATTCAGTCCCACAGCACAGAAATATCATAACACTAGGACATATTCAAACTCTTATTTTCCAGTTGACTGAATATATTATGTAAATGAGGTAAGCAACTTTTTTGTAGATTGTACGTGTGAGATAATGTAATGTTCTTTTCCAGTTTTTGGACTACAGTTGAATATACTTTTTAATTATTTAAAGAAGACATCTTTACAGAATAACGTGATGGTTTTTTTGTATAATGTATTTGATTTTGTAAATACGTATTTCCTGATGTGATTTTTGTGAGAAATGCTAAATCTTTTAGTATATCATGTCCTCTCAAAACTGGCAGGAGCTAAATAATAGTTTGTGGGCAATTTGTATTGTGTACTGTACAATAACTGGGGAACTTTTATAATTATAAAAATATATATTAACTTTTAGTGTGTTGTTTAAAAAAATGACTGGAACATACTAAAGACAGTAGGATTTTTTCTGAATATTTCAGACTTGAACTCAGGCTAGCTTTCTTGTGTTTTTCAAAACGAAATTGTGTCTTGTCTTTTAAAATCAATAAATTTGTTTTCTTGTTACAAACATATCTGAACTGCTTCAATTTTTACATAGCCAGCTACTGTGGGTTGTGGTACTATTGATTTTGAAAAAAAAAATTACTTCAACTTACGCCTTTTTAATGGGACTGCAATTTTTTATTTAGCAGAAGCAGAACTAAGTAACAAGTGTGTCTCAGACTGCAGAAGAAACTAGTATTTTGAAGTGTCAATTCACTTACATTGCTGTTATTCCCATTAAATACAGACAGTAATACACTTACTAATTTCAATATTAACAATGATTGTCCATTACAGATGTAGCCACCTAACAACTGTCAGTGAGGTGGCATGTAGACTTTGGCCTCCAGGAATTAGTGGTGTCAGTTACAGCAGAACCTACTTCTGCAAGTTTTGCTCTAAATATCTGCAATATACTAATGTATGGGATGTTTTGGCAGTTTTACAAAATATGGACAAAGGCTTAATCTTAGCAGATCATATATGTTATGGGTCTCTAGTATGTGTTGCAAGCACCATTTCATATAAAAAAATGCAGAAAGTTACCTGAACTGGCTAAAATCCACCGAGTAATAGATGCTAGAGTATCAAAATAAGTATTGGATACCAAGATTAAAATTGGTGTTCCACACAGCACTGTGGTAGAGATAGAAAAAATGTATCCTAAAGCTTATTTTTCAAGTTCACCTGTAAGTTATGGTCCAGTCATTGCCTATCCTTTAATTTCAAATAAGATTAAAAGCTTATTAGAGTACAGTACTGGTTCTTCGAAAGTATCCTACCAAACAAGACTAAAATTTTTACACCAGTGACCAGCCACATCTGTGTTTACAGACTGGTTTGCTAATCAAGACTAGGACTTTATTTCCTAGCTGGTGCCTTGGTAAGACTAAATAGGTCTTGCACTAGTACTAACACCCATGCACAAGAAAATCTGTAGGGGGACATCTCCCTCTTGGGCGTTCTTACGCTATCAAATAGTTGATGCAGCTATTCTCAGTTGTTTTCCCCTGACAGTGTTACCAGGAAGACCCTACAGAATCGAACCTCTGCTGCTGTTAATACTAATTAAAGTGGTTTAATTAGTTAACCAATGGAAGTTTAGTTCAACAAACTACTACAATCTGTATCTCAAAGCATGAAGCATACCTGAATTGCAGGAGAAAGTAATGTACTGTAAGGAAATTAGTGTAGAAGGGTAGTAAGTAAATAACATCATTTTCTGCACAATGTTAATAATATCAAATAAGTATCTTACTTATTGAGTTATTTCAAGTGTATTTAATTTGACTTAGGTAAAGCATTCAATTATGTAAAATGTCATACAGCCTGCAGCAATCCAGTTGCATCAGTTTTACAGTTCCGTATCAAGGTCTATGCCAAAAGCCACATGAAATACAAGCCAGTTATTTTATTTTCCCACAAAAGTGTCTGACCAAGGCAAGGAAAAAGCCAAGAAACCTTGATCCGTTTTCGGCACTGGTAACAGTATGCTGGAGAGGGTTTTTATTCTGATTTGATTCTGCTTCTCATTCCAAATTCTGCTAAATCCCATTGTATGTGTTCTTCCCCGATACCAGAATTAACCTAATCAGTAGGACTTTCCCATTCAAAAAACAAAACAACCACCCCTCCTTGACCACAATGTGCCGCTGATGACAGTTTATTCTAAGCAATTTTATAAGCAGAACTGTTCTGTTAAGAATCACTGTGCATACAGACATTTTCCACGGGCACACTGTGCATAAAATCTGCTGCTGCTTTCATTTTCAGGATTTAGGGCAGACATAGTAGGTCTGTACGTATTTAGTAACTAGTAGTTAATAAATCAGACATACTTTCAGAGGTCTAACTGGGAGTGGTATAAAGAAATTCCTGCCTCAAGCTGTTCTCTCTTTGCCGCTGGATGTTACCTTTCCCCTCAATGGAGCCATACTAATAGATGGTGTCCTGGGACATTACTGGTTTAGCCACCTTTGTTCAAACTGCTGCTAAAATAGGTCTCCACTGCTAGAGACATTCGTTGGTTAGAAAGTCCTGACAGCTTGCTGTAAGCACGAGTGCTCAGATCCTTTATCTTCTTTCATGAAGTATTACTGGTAGAAGCATATTTACAATACTTGAATTTCTAAAGCACAGTTTAAGAGGACTACTGGTAGTGTTATTGTGACCAGGAATATCAGAATACCCTATACTATGCACTTCAGAAGAAGGATTCATAACTGGTCCTTTGCAGAAGCTATAATACGAGGTTGTGTTGTCTTCCACTGATAGTGAAAGAGTGCAGAAAGAGCTAAAAACGCTGCTGTAACAGCATATTGATTGAAGTTAGGGACACAAAGAATTGTGTAGTTGCAAACACAGTCACTGAATTAACTGGCCCGTGTGAGTGACAAGGTGACTTTTGCTCAGAATACTAGCAATTACTTAATCTTTTTTTTTTTTTCCTGGTTTTCAACACTTTCTGATGCCTAAGAAAATTTTAGACTCCCCTTCTTCCTCCAGTTTCACCCAAGAAAGCCAAACAGACAAAATCAAGAGGTGCCGTAAGTAAAATAGCAAGGAAATGGGACAGCCCTATTTGGGCTGGAAAGCTGGAATTTCTTTCTCAAAAGCTATAGATGTTGGAAGGCCCACATTCACCAAAAGGGAGACTTGGAGTTAAAGTAGCATGGCATGGTCCCCAGGCTCTTGATAGAGCTTTTCACTAGCTTCAGGGTCACAGAAGAATGACTTCTATCTGGGATCCATCAGTGACCCTCATGGTATGAAAAGTCGTTTCAGCTTGACAGCATGACGTAGCAAATAGGAAAGCTGTCATTTTGATGTTGCTCAGCTGTTGGAATAATGCTCCCACCTAACACATGGTTCTCATCTCTGCATGGAAGAGATGTCCCCAAATGCTGCTTTTTTACAGCTCAGAGAGAGCTGCCTGAATGCTTTCTCTCATATTTGTTAGGTGCAGCTGTCTCCTTGCTATGGGGTCAAGGCAGACTTCTCTGAAAGGACTTTGAGAGCGTGTGAGTATTATGGTCACAGATGTGACACACAATAGCTTTTGCAACGAACTTGCCCTCAAAGCTTTCAGCGATGCATCTTTTCCACAGGAAGGAAGCAATGAATAGGTCTGAAGTTACTTTGGCTGTATGTGTGAAATACAAAAATGTTTTATCCATCAATATAAATAATCATTCCTGTGGACTTCAGATAGAGGGTCCATTTTGTGTATCTTTGGAAAGC
Organism: Falco rusticolus; assembly: GCF_015220075.1. Lineage (NCBI taxonomy): Eukaryota > Metazoa > Chordata > Aves > Falconiformes > Falconidae > Falco > Falco rusticolus. The sequence goes on from NC_051210.1 coordinate 55,075,898, forward strand.
ATGATCCTTCTATCTGTACACTTTACCTCCATCTGCTTATTTTGGCCAATCCAACTCCATGCTTCTATTACAACAACTGCGTAACATGTAGACAAGAAAATGTCTTGCAGGATGTTTCTGCTGACAGAATTGCCATAATATCTAACAATATCTATGCTGAAAAATGTACCACAATTAAGCTTTTTTATCCTTTTCCTAATAAAGGAAATTTAATTGATTTAAAATTCCTTAATGTTTGGGTGGAACTTTCTATTTAAAAAATAATAAAAAAAAAGTGGTCAAGTAGCTAATTCGTTATAGACAAAGCTTATTGTGATGTCTGGAAGAGAAAGAACTTTCCTCATTTAAAATCACCAAATCCTATACCTTTAAACCTACTAAGCAGGATCAAAACTGTAGTTGCTCTCTACTTTAAAAGCAACAGAGCTCTGCAGACACAGCAGCCCAAGTAGAAAAGACTGTGGTGTTTTTTGTAATCAGCAATTCATGCAGCTGGCAAATGGATAGAGTATTTCTGTGAAATGAATGCTGGTTGATCTGTTCTAACCTTCAATGTCAAAGAAGAAGCTTAATAATATTTAATAGAATATATTGTTGCACCACTCAAATTTGGTTCAGTTTTCTAAGTACAAAATACTTGCTTTATAGCAAGAGATACTGAAAACTTAGTAAGTGAAGAATTAGTTCATAGCATTAATTTCATACCTTCTGATATTGCTGCCTTTGTTGATAGCCAATGGAAGACAAAACTGGAGTAAAAATTGTTTTCCTGTTACTTCTGCAGATTAATTTTGAAACAAAAGTGGTGCATTCTACACAAGAAAGCATTCACAGTGAGGAAGCAATTTCAGGTTTCCAGTCAAATTTTGGTGGAATTCACAGTATCGGGAATATTGTAATAGACAGTTTGAGCAATAACCCTTGAAATTATTTCCCCAGATTCTTGAATAATACCATACTTTAAAGAGACTGATGGAAATCTGGATAGGAAAATGATCAGAAAGTACAAAAGCAGAACATAAATAGTTATTTAAAAGTTTTTTCTTTGTTGATTCATGTAACAATTTAAGACGTGCATTAAAGGCTAAAAGGAATAGTCAGAATGCCTTGTCTTCTGTAGTCCCAGCTCACACTAGCTGTTATCATTCAAACGGTTAGAAATACAGGTATTTATTTTTCTTCACATACATTACCTTGTTGGACTTGATATTAGAATTACTCTGCAACCCCACTACATCACACTGTTGCTGCCGAACAGTACTGTGCTGGAGCCAAAGCCGTGCAGCGGTTCAGTTGTTTAGTGGTGGTGCCTGAAGCTAATAAAGCCAGTTGAATTAGAGGTGGTAAAAGCAGCAATAACTGTTGCCTGAACGGGCCTCTTCTGTGGGACACAGTTTACCTCTTACAGATGTGAGCTGTACCAATTCTACTGAGGTCTCGGTGGTCAGCGGCACACTTCTACTGAAGTGAGGCAGCCATCCAGTAAAGATACTGGTATAAAAAAAGATACTCTCTTTTCTCCTTGTATATGCAAAAAAAAAAAATTTACTCCTCCAAACTACCTTTGCACCTTCTTTTTCAGAGCATTATGAACAGCAGCAACTGCCTGTTGCTTCATTTTATTACTGGCATGTTATCAGACTTTAACATCTAGGAAGAAGCAAAATCTATCTGCATGACACTTTCCTGCTTATCCACTGTCTACAGCTCTTAAGCCTGGCATTTGCGCTGTATCTTAGCTACCTATAGATATTTTCTTCTGGGCTCAGACAACACAGTTTTGCCTTACTTGTATGTGTTCAAACTTTCACTGCGATGATGAATTCGACAGCCCAGAAATCCCCATTCCTTGGCCTGGAGGTTAGTTAAACAGGTGTGGAGCTGGCTTTAGGTATATGCAATCCAGTCAAGTGCCAAAGCACGTGGCTGCAGTAAGCTACACACAAACACCTGATGGCGTATGCAGACTGCCTTACTCCTTTTTCATACAGGGGTAAATAACATCAAATCCCTTCACAGAAGAATCAAAAGGTGATACGTCAGTTTTCCTTCTCAGAAGGGGTAATTAAGTCCAGGCAGAAAACTGTGCTATTGCAGTGGCAGAATTGTCTTTATAGACAAACCATCCCAGTCATTAGTGCAAACACGGGTTCAGCAGCGTGTGTGCCACCTCAGTACGCTCTGTGGCTTAAGTGGCTCAGAGGAACAAGTCTCTGTGCTGTTGGGGGAGTATGTCTTTGTTAAGACAACCGTCCTTTTAACACAGGATAGCTACATTCCCCCCCTTTCCACCCCGTTAGAGAGGATACCGATTCACCATTTGGGCCCAGAGAACGTTACAGAGACACACATATTACAAAAGTACTTCTGAAATATTCATTAATTAAGCTTCACGCTGTCTCTTGGACACAAAGACATACAAATAAAAGTAACTGGTGGGTTGTTTTTCTTGCCTTTTCCCAGGACTGGGAGTGGAGGGTGGAAGCAGAAAAAAACAACCAACCAAATAAATAACACACACACACACACACCCCCGAAACGAAACAAACCAAACATAAAAAAACCCAACACCCCCCCCCCCCGCCCACGCCCCGGGACAGCTTCCATAGCACGGTAGCGACACCTGCTGCGTAATGCCACAGTTACACCCTTGTGCTCCTGGAAAATAAGGCGGGGGCGGGAGCCACCGGGGAAGGCCAAGCCGACCGCTCGGGGCTTAGCGAACCTGCTCCTCAAACCAGCGCCACTTCACCATCCCGATGCCAACACGAGAGCCTCCCGCCGGCACAGGCGCCCGGCCTGTCCCCGCCAGCTGTGCCTGGCTCCCGGGCTCTCCGCCAGCCGCCGCCCGCCCCAGCGGCTGTCACCGCCTCCCCCCCACGCGGGCCCCGCTGCCTTCCCAGCGCGGCACCGGTGGGGGCAGCGACGGAGACGGCGGAGGGTGCTCGGCCCCGGGGCCGCGCCAGGGCCGCCGCCAGGGAGGCGCCGCTGCGGCCGGGCGGTGTCGCTGCTGGCCGCCGTCAGCGCCGCCCGCCCCGCTTAACGCGCCCGGGCGCGGTTCGGTGGCTGGGCAGCTGTGGAGGTGGCGGTGAGGTGCGGATGCCCCGGCAGGCGTCTGAGGCGTGGAGGCGGTCTGACGGCGAAGCCTCGTCAGCGGGTCCCCCTCCCTCGGCCGCAGCCGCCTTCCCCCGGGCTTTCAGGAGGCGGCGGCAGCGGCAGCAGCGCCGCCGGAGCCCGGCTCCTCGGGGGGCAGCCGCCGCTGGCAGGGCGGGCGGCGGGATCATGGCCGCTCAGCCCCCGCACACACAGCGGCTGCTGCTGCGGTGCAGCGTGAAGCTGCTGCTCGCCAGGGAGGAGCTGCCGGCGGGGCTGCAGCTCGCCGGCCCGAGCCAGAGCGCCCTGCAGCTGGAGGTGCAGCCGGGAGAGGAGGACGCGGACGTCACGGTGACAGACGGTTAAGTACCGAGCCCCGCCGCGCCGCTGCCGGCCGCCCCCCGCCGCCTCCTCCGCGCGGGGGACACCGACCTCGCCGCCCGGCGCGGCCTCCGCAGGGAGCCGGGCGCTGGTCCGCCGTGACTGGGGGAAGAGGCCCCGTGGCCCGCCGGGCTGTCGGCGCCGACAGTCGCCGCGGCGCGTTGGGCTGCCGCCGCTTTACCGGCGCTCTCGCGGCCAGGTGCCGGTAGCGGCCGTTAACGGCCGGGGGGCGGCGGCGCCGCCGCGTCTCCCCAGCGTGGGTCCGAGGGGACTCGCACCTGCCGCGGTGGTCAGCTCGGCTGCTGGGGCAGGGGGCGGCTCTGGGCGCTTTCCCCGGGCTCCGGGGTGGGCCGCGGACCGGAGCAGCCACGCGGTTGCGGTGGGAAGGCGGCTCGAACTGCGGCGGGGGCCGGTCTCGCCTGCGGGGCCCGCGGGGCGCTGCCCACCCGCGCGTTTCCCTTCTGCCCTCACAGCGCGGCGGTGGCGACCAGCCCCTCAGCAGCGGGGATGCCTTGCGGCGGAGAGGGACCGACTGGCAAACTGCGTCGGTTTTCCTCTGTTTTCGAGCGTTGTGAACTCAAAAATTCAGGCAGGGGTGGTCAGAGGAGGTCTGGCACCCTTACTTGAAGGGCAAGGTCTTGATTTCCTCCTACGGAGCCGGATGGAAGAGGCAGAATAACCGAGCGGGAAGGGGAGGGAGGTGAGGAAGCCGCCCTGTGGCATGTGTGCCGCCGCCGGGCAGAGCCGGAGCAGCCCTGACCCGCGGCACGTAGGCCTGGAGGAATTCCTGCGGGATCAGCTGCTTGTATATGGGCTGGCTTAAGATGCACAGGTGATGTCTGCGTGCACACACTTCCCTGACTTTCTCAAAAGCAGTCATTTTTTTTTTTTTTTCTCAGATTTCCATTTTACAACAAAACACACTTCTTGATTCTGGGTGGCAGGAAGACTGGGGAAAAACCTGAAATTGCTGTGTGTGTAGAAAGTGGTGACTCTCGGTGAGGTGGGGAGATACAAGACCAATCCTGAGCAGGTCTAGACACAGCATGCCAGTTGCAGCTTTGATTTTTTCAAAAGTGCTCTCAGTAACTTCTGAAAGGATTGGTGGAATAGATGTATTACAGTTGTGTTGGGTTTTTTGGTCAGCAGTGTAAATAAATCAGTTCTTAATGCCAGTTGATACTGGATATATGCTTATGCTATCAGTTGCTTAACGTGTCACTTAAGGAAAGCATGAGTTATAAAAACTGACCACTAATTACAGCTGAGACATGCTTCTATCTTGCATTGCATTAATTTGAAGATTGGTCAGTAGTCACTGTTCTCTTGGGTCTTTTGTTTCATACATGCTCATTCTTGCATGCATGTGAATGAAGGACTTGCTGAAAGCAGAGTGAAATTCAAAGTTAACAGGTTTTGAGTTGGTTTTTTTTATTGGAAGGGATCACATGGGACAAAACTGAAAACTCTGAAGGTAAAGAGGGGATATGTTGGGTTTCTTGGTTTTTTTCTTTTTTTATGCCCAACAACAGTGGAGTGTAGTTGACTAAAAACTTCTTTGGTAAGTTTTGGATGAGGGTGCATCATTTGGCATCACTGTAGTAGTCTTGCTAAGAGAGGGGAACTTTGCAAACCTGTTTTGAGGTGCAAGCTGTCTTTCATCTTTTTCCTTTCATATGAAGATGTTCAAGCTGTGCCCCCTCAGACCCTACGCATAACACAAATCTTTTTTAGTGGTATCTGGGAGTTAAGTAACTTGATGCTTGAATAATTTTTGTATAAGGTGAGAAGTCTGCAAACAGCTAGATGACACCCTATTTCTACTACTGCCAATGTAGTCTGTTTTTCTAGTATTACTATCTGCTCATTAGAATGATCTTACTATTACTTGTGTTGTCTCACCTAGGATGGACAATTTTGCTGTGAAAGAAAAACTTTTAAAAATCTTGAATAAATTGGTCATACTGTGGTGCCTTTTGGTAAGATACAGGTTAAGCAATAATAATAAAAGAAATTGGCATAATTTGAAAAGTTCACTTCTCTTTTTTTTTTTTTTTTGTCTCCATACTTCTCACTGAAGTGATAAAATTTACTTTTATTTTCAAACTCTACCTGAATGTCTACCAAAGCTATGTATTGAGTATGTTTAGGAAAAAAAAATTGCTTGTAGTTACTGTGATACTTAAAACACATCTTGAAGGGTAGTTGCTGGCTTTTTAATGATTATTTAAAAAAAAACAAACAAACAAACAAACAAAAAAACCCCCAAACAACAGCAGCAAAACAAACAACCAGTTCCAGTTTAGGATACCATCTACTTTCTTACTGGTAAGAAAATATTTGTCAGGAAATATTTTTGTGAATAATGAAGCATGCACTTTTAATGTGTATTTTGAAGTGATAAAATACCCCTGGTCAAACTGGTCAAAAATTATTCTGACTGCAGATCTGTGATTAGACTGTCCATCAGGACTGCATTCTTACCCTTCTAATAGCATTCAGTTTACCTGTGGTTTTTATAGTTTGCCTATCACCACTGTATTTGTCTGAACCTGTTCTTTTATTGTCTGTCATGTAATAATGCTACTTGACTATAAAGCTAAGTAAGAATGCAGACTACATTGCATAGCATAATGTATAGTATATTGATGCTGCTCAGAATGATTTTAAAGGCAAATGTGAGCGGCCTCTACTGTGGTTCATCAGCTGCTGGAGTTCGCAGTCCTTACTGGTAGTGCCAGTAAGAATTCCACCAGCTCAAGCCTTAACATTTCCCTTTCATGTAGATGAACATTGGGGCCATACAGTGGCTAAAGTGAATGGATAACAATACAACCTTTGTTCCCCAGAAAGAAGTCTGAAGTAGTAGAATTCCTCCACAGGTGGAACAACCGGTTGTGATCCTGAAAGATGCAGAAGCTGACAGATGAATACAAGACGTTAAAACAAGGAAGAATGATTATGCTTTACCAGGCAATGGATCTGTTGCACCTGTGGGACAGAAGAAAGCAAGAATCTCCACAATGCAGTATTAATATATGTAGAATGGGCAGAAACAGTGGACTTCTAAAGCACAGATGCCAAAGGCAGCAGGTGAGTATACTTCCGAGTGGTGAGCTGGAGCTACAACCAATTGAGAGAAGATTCCATCAGGGAGACTGGCTTCTGATGATCTGTGAACCCAGGGAGAGCTGGAGAGTGATGCCACTTATGGAGCAAAGGTGTTGTCAATAAGATAGCTGATCACCTGGTCCTACTGATTTGCTGTTGATTTGGAAATGAAGATGTAGTCTGTAAAACTACTCCTGAAAGGTAACCCACTGCTGCTGAGAGAACTCTGAACTTGGGTCAAAATATTTTTGAGGATGCTGAACAGAAGAAGAAATCCTGTTGACTGATACAGTGCATTGCTTTGGGAGGATGGGATATTAAAAACATAATTTATAGCTGGTTTACAGAATGATCATAACATAATTGCAGTTCTGGTATAAATAGTGAGAACTTCTAAGAAGAAAGTAGAAAACTGGTGTCCAGGAAGTGTTACCAGCAGATCAAGAGAAAATCCAGGGCTGCCACCTGTTTGGATCAAAAGAAGCTTAAGAGCAGATGACCAAGTGTTGTAAGATGCAAGTGTAGCTGTGTGGCTTCTTTACAGCTGGGAGACATTTTGGGTATCCTTTCCTGTGGTAACTGGTGTGTAAACAGGTGGTGATAAACTGAGGCCAGGGAAGTGCTAATTGAAGGCTTCAAAATTTTACAGTGGAGGTTTCTCCTAGCCACAGCAGCTCTGCTTTAATTCTGTTACATTCTTGTTTAGTTGCTTTAAAGAGCTATAGCTACTGTTTCTCTGAAGTACTTTTTTCTCCACTTCATGTGACAGCTCTTTAGACAATTAAAAGAAGCTTCCTTGAATACTTTCAAAAACATACTGTAAAATCCTTGGAATCTTGTATTGATTTTTGTTCCTTCTGTTGATGTATTACTGTACTTTTTGTCCCTTACAAGTATCAAGAATATAAACACAGACAGGATTTAAGCTTCCAAACAACAAAACACATCCGGCTACCCCTTACCTAACAGAAGTAGATACCACTGTGCTTGGCCATTGTGCTTTTTAATATGAAAAAAGGTTTAGAGTTATTCAAGCTGAGTACAGGAACCTGTCACCTAGCAGCTGCAGCATCCATGTATTTCTGCATTAAAGAAATGTGGTATTTAATATGGCTTCTACAGGAGCACATATTGTACCAGCTCTTCACTCATTAATTTGTTTTGCCTGAGATCACTAGGAAAACAAAACCCCTTGATACCTGTTTAGGAAAGGGTTATTGGCTGTCTGTCATAGTTTGGAGTTAGTGAGGGAGAGGGAGGACTATTTTTTTCCAATTCCATGGGTACTTCAACAAAATTCAACAGCAGCCTAGCAAATAATGTAATTTTTCTTTCTAGTTAGCAGAATAAACTTAAAGATACCTAAGTAGGCTGCTTTGCAAACCGACTTTTTGGTTGGTTGGTTGGTTTTGGTTTTTTTATTCAGATGACCTGCACAGGAGCTAGATGAAGCTGGAAGAGTAGTACTTTTTTTTTTGTTTTGAAAAATACGCAAACATTCTTTTTTGAAATTCTGGTTTGTTTTTTTTCCTTTACCTTCCATGTTCTAGTATCTACAATAAGCTTGTTGATCGTAAATGACAGACATAAAACTTGTGAGGCTGGCAGATAATTTTTTGTCTGCTCACAGCTGAAGAAGATTAGGAAGTCTGTAATAAATGTGTGTTTTGTTCTTTATGTGTTAGGTGAGGAAAAAAAGAAAAACCTGGGTGTTACATATACAGGAAAGACTCCTGGGTAAATGCTATGCTTTTAGATTGTTGTTACTTTGTCTTCCACTTATGCTTAATATTTTTTTTAATACTGTTCAAATATTGGAGATCAGAAAGTATGAGTTTCTGTGGATGGCCATGATTTTTGGAAAAATTAGTGCAATAAGTGAAAGCCCTAAGGAAAGTCTGTTGTGTTTTACCACATTTTTACATGGTTACTTGTGTTTATTTAAGATCCTTCACATCTTCCTTAAGAGTTGCCTCCCCTGAGTTCCAACTTTTAAACTCCAGGAGAAATGATACCAGTTTTTTGACCAAGTTACTAATAATGTTACATTTTTTTGTTTGAATGTAACCTGCTTTTCAGGAGGCAGTTCTGTGCCCCTGGAAGTAGATGGAAAATTCATATTGACTTCAGATGTGCTGATCGTGTCCCAAGTGTGGCAGAAGATAAACTGCAGACAAGCTGGATGGTCAGTAAGCAGTATTGACTCTCACAGGATATGATAGCTGTAGAGAAGCCCTGCTGCCTTTTGTGTTAAGTACTGCGATTATAGGCCATATATTTAGCTTTTTTAAAATTACATAAAAGGGAAGCTATGCAGCATTGTTGGACTTGAGGACAATGTGTTCTATTTGTGCTCCAGAACAAGGGTGCTAATTAAAACTTTACAGCTCGTAAAAGTCATCACTGCTAGTCCAGTTCCACCAACTCAGTGGTAACAAAACATTCATGGTAGTGAGCTTCAGACACTTAAGCTGGACTGGGTACGAACCACTAACCACAAGAGATGAACTCCACATGCTTTTACTTGGCCCTTGCTTAATTCTCCCACACGCTGTACCATGCAATTAAATATATTGCAGAATTTTTTTCCTGTCCCATACTGAGACCAGTTTTAAATCCTAACACATTAGGGAATTTTAAAAGTACAATAAATCATAGAATGGGTTTGGGTTGGAAGGAATTTTTAAATGTCACATAGTCCACCTCACCCTGTGTCACAGTCCACTCAGTGCATTCGTGATAGTTCGTTTACTATGATCTCAAAGCGCAAAAATAAAGGTGACCACGCCAAGGGGTTATGCTTCAATCAAACAGCACAACTTTATTGTTTGCCTATAAAGCAGCGTGTGATAGGTAAAATGACAGAAACTGAAGAAAAAATAAAAGGAAAGAGGATTATAGCTACCACCATGGGTCCATGGTGTCCCTATAGTCCCAGGTCCAGGCAGCGTCCCGCCGGTCCTTCTGATCGTTGTGATCCTTGGTGGAGAAGATCTCCTAAGTTTGGTTGCCAAGGAGCCATCTTTTAAGGCAAGCAACACACCTTGCCCCTTCTCTGGCCCATGGATTGTTGCCAGTCTCTGCCTTCTTGAGCAAGGTTACCACATATGTCCAAAGAGGAGTGCTCGAGGTGTGGTTTGCCTTAGAGGCAGGTAGCTTTAGACCAGGAGGTGTGGTTTTGTTTTATAATGATATTATAATGAAGAAAGTTCACCTGAAGTTCAAGTTTTTGGGTTTATTGTTATGACAACGGTTGTGATCCATCTTCTGGACAGCTGTTATGCAGCCTTACCGTAGTTGTTCCTTCCAGTGCCAGGTATCGGGGAGCGGCATAGTATTCCTTGTACCATGCAGTTCTCCTTCCCAGGGTCTCTGGGTCTCAGTGTCCACGAGGACCACATTCCACCTCCAGGACTCCGTTAGCAATGTTGAGACAATATCATTCTCTTTAGACCGACTCTTACACCCTGCAAAGAGTTTACTCACTGTAATTCAAAAGTATCAGGTTTGGATATGGTGGAAAATTATTAATATTACAAATGCTTATGTTCTGATACTGTTCATCAGCATGTATTACACAGATAGTACTAGCATCAGCAGCCTCAGTGTGCTGTTGAGGGCAATCACTGCCAATAGTTCTAAAGTAATTTGCCATGTCCTTTTCCACTGTGAAAAACTGTTTTCCTAGTGGGGAAAAATCAGTTGGTAGGGGAGGTCTGAGCAGACAACATAGTTAAAAATTTATGCATGTAATTCATGTAACCTCTGCATGCAGGTGACATGGAGGCTTTGCTATCCTTTCCGACTTCCTACATCTTTAGAGCAGCACAAAGGATTTCAGGGGGGCATAAACACAGCACTTCGGTTCTGAAGGGAAGTCGCAGATCATGCAGCTCTTGAAGCAGAATAGGTTGTGTGAATGAATAGTAATGTGTTTGAAGGTGGTATGGTTAGAAGCGGTAATCCTGAAATTTTCTGTTAATTGTTTCATATCATAATACTAACTGTTCCAGTGCTGAGTAGATAAACTCTTAAACTTCGGTTTCACAAGGGTCTGTCTTCTATCTCAAGTGCTAGGTTTTTTTCTTCCATGCAGAAGTTTTGCAGTATGTGAGTAGTTTGCTAATCAGTCTTGGCCCTTTTTTTACCCTGTGTCATGGTGTAACCCCGGCTGGAAACTCACACCTCCACTTGCTTACTCCTCCCTGCTGGGGTGGGGGAGAGAATTAGAAAAGTGAGAAAACTCGTAGGTTGACATAAAGACAGTTTAATGGGTAAAGCAAAAACTGCGTGTACAAGCAAAGAAAACCAAGGAAATAATTCTCTACTTCCCATCAGCAGGCAGGTATTCAGCCATCCCCAGGAAAGCAGGGCTCGATCGTCCGTGATGATTACCTGGAAAGACATGACATCACTCTGAACATCCCCCCCCCCTCCCCCCCGCCCCCCTTGCCCTTAGCTTTATATGCTGAGCATGACGTTCCATGGTATGGAATATCCCTTTGGCTAGTTCAGGTCAGCTGTCCTGGCCATGCTCCCTCCCAATTTCTTGTGCATCTGCTCACTGGCAGAGCAGGGGAAACTGAAAAGTCTTTGACTTAGAGTAAGCACTACTTAGCAACAACAAAAACATCAGTGTGTGTTATCAACATTATTGTCATACTAAATCAAAAAAACCAGCACTGTACCAGCTACTAAGAAAAATAATTAACTCTATCCCAGCCAAAGTGGGACACCCTAGAAGAGCAAGCAAGTAAAGGTAGAAGTGCAAGTTTTGCAGTAGGTACATGCTTCACCTTTACTGTTCGGTAATTAGCATTCATTTTTTATATTTATATAATACAGATGTGTAAATATACATACACACACATATGTGTGTTCATATAGGTAGGTACATTAACTTATATATAGAGATAATAAATTAAGACTGAATCAAGAATTTCAATAGCTAACCTGAAAGAGATACACTGCATACTGGCTAGGTTGGTTTGGTTGTGGTGTTGGTGCTTTAGGGGATTGGTTGATTGGTTGGGGTTTCTTCTGCTTTCTTTTATCCTGTAAAACTCTCCTTATGCTCTTACGTTGTACCATCACATTGTATGCACTGCGCAACAACTGTGGTCCTCTGTGGATGCAAGTATGGGATTGGAGAGACCTAGATTAAGTTCGGTGTTCTCCCATGAGGTGTCTGCATCAATAGTATAGCTAACCTTTCTGTAAATGCAGTGATACCATATCTTGACCCATCAGCCATATGGTAGAGCTAAGTGTTTTAAGGTTGTGAGCTGCTTGGAGACTTACAGATGGATTGAAGTAGCTTTATAGTGACTGGAGCTGGTACTGAAAGCATTAGAGCTGAGTTTAGAGTAAATAGTGTTGCCTATAATGCCTTCTGCTGAGAAGCCACTGTGTATTCAACCACCCTGACATCTGCTGGAAAAGTAGCATGGTGAGCTGTAAGCAATTCAGAAGACACCTGGAATGCAATGAGGATAAGTCCTTAAACCAGGTAACAGACAGCCTTACCAGAGGGAACGCGTTACTGGACCTGTTGGTCACCAACGCAAAGTAAGCTAATGGGTGATGTCAGGATCGGAGGCAGCCTGGGCTGCAGTGTTCATGCACTGGTGGAGTTTGCGGTCCTGAGGGATATAGGTAGGGTGAAGAGTAAAGTCAGGACACTGAATTCTAGGGAAGAACACTTGCAGCTATTGAAGGAGTTAGTCAGTAGGACCCCTTGGGAAACTGCCCTCGGGGACAAAGGAGCAGAACAAAGCAAGCACATCTTTCAGGCTGCTCTCCACAGAGAGCAAGAGCTCTCAGTTCCCAGGTGTAAGAAGTCTGGGAAGGAAGGCAAGACACTGGCATGGACCAGTTGAGACCTGCTGGTCAACCTGAAGGGCAAGAAGGAAATGCACAGGCAGTGGAAGCAGGGACAAGTATCCTGGGGGAACACAGGGATGCAGCCTGGTTGTGCAGGGATGGGGTCAGGAATGCCAAGCCATGGCTGGAGCTGAACTCGGCAACAGAAGAGCTTCTATAGGTATGCCAGCCAGAACAGGAGAATCAAAGAAAGCGTACCCCACCAACGAACAGGACCGGCAAACTGGTAGCAACAGACGAGGAGAAGGCTGAGGTACTCCACAACTTTTTTGCCTCAGGCCTCACTGGCAACCTCTCTTCTCATACCTGTCAAGTGGACCGCAAAGCAGGGCCTGGGGGAACAAAGTTCTTCCCACTGTAGGAGAAGATCAGTTTCCAGACCACCTGAGGAACCCAAACATACCAAGTCTATGGGATGAGATGCATCCCGGAGTCCTGAACAAGCTGGCTGATGTACTTGCCAAGCAGTCTCCAGGATATTGGAATAAGTCAGGTGAAGGCCGCGGTGACTAGAAAAAGGGAAACATTGCACCCATTTTTAAAAAGGATGGAAAGGAGGACCCTGGGAACCACTGACCCGTCAGCCTCACCTCTGTGCCTGGGAAGGTCATGGAACAGATCCTCCTAAAGCTATGATAAGGCACAGGGAGGGCAGGGAGGTCATTTGCGACAGCCAGCATGGCTTCACTGACGACGAGTCCTCCCTGACCAACCTAGTGGTCTTTTATGATGGAGTGATTCCATCAGTGGACGAGAGAAGAGCTACGATGTCATCTATCTCAACTTCTGTAAGGCCTTTGACATAGACCCCCACAACCTCCTTCCTTCTAAATTGGAGAGAGATGGATTTGATGGATGGACTGTGGATAGGGAATCAGCTGGATGGGCACATCCAGAAGGTAGCAGTCAATGGCTCAACGTCTGGATGGAGACCAGTGATGAGTTGTGTCCCTCGGAGGTCCGTACTGGGACCAGTTTTGTTTAATAATTTCATCAGTGACATAGATGGTGGGATCGAGTGCACCCTCAGCAAAATTGCAGATGACAGCAAGCTGAGTGGTGCAGTTGGCCTGCCTGAGGTAAAGGGTGTCATTGCGAGGGACCTGGACAAACTTGAGAAGTGGGCCCATGTGAAACTCATGAGGTTCAGCAAGGCCACGTGCAAGGTCCTGCACCTGGGCTGAGGCAGCCTCCAGTATCAATAAGGCTGGGGGATGAAGGGGTTGGCTGCAGCCCTGCAGAGGACTTGCTGGTACTGGTGGATGAAGAGCTGGACTTGAGCCAGCCATGAGTACTCATAGCCCAGAAACTCAACAGTATCCTGGGCCGCATCAAAAGAAGCGTGGCCAGCAGGTCGACGGAGATGATTCTGCCCCTCTACTCTGCTCTGGTGAGACCCCACCTCGAGTACTTCTCCACCTTGGGGTCCTCAGCACAGGAAAGACATGGACCTGTTGGAGCAAGTCCAGAGAAGGGCCACAGAAGTGGTCAGAGGGATGGAATACCTCTCCTATGAGGAAATGCTGAGAGAGCTGGCGTTGTTCAGCCTGTGGAAGGGAGGGCTCCAGGGAGACCTTTTGCAGCCTTTCAGTACTTAAAGGGGGCTTATAAGAAAATTGGGGACAGACATTTTAGTAGGGCCTGTTGTGACAGGACAAAGGGTAATAGTTTTAAACTAAAGGAGGCTAGATTCAGACTAGATAGAATGAAGACATTTTTTACAATGAGGGTGGTGAAACACTGCAGGGGGTTGGCCAGAGAGGTTGTAGATCCAGATCCCTGGAAACATTTAAGGTCAGGCTGGACAGGGCTCTCAGCAACCTGATCTAGCTGAAGATGTCCTTGCCTGTTGCAGAGGTGTTGGACTAGATGATCTTTAAAGGTTCCTTCCAACCCAAAGCATTCTGTTATTTAATGATTTGTCTGGGTTTATCATCTTTTCCCTGTGTTTGCCCTCTGAACCACTTCCTTCTCTTGTGCTATGTTTAACTTGAAGTTTTAAGGTACAGTTTAATGGCTCTTACGGTATTACTGCTGACACAGCTTTCTAGGAAGAACTTCAGACAGCTTACTTTGGCTGGTTTGCAAATGTTTTAAAGATTTCTTGAGTTTAAACTTTGAATAAGGGCCTTCAAGAAAGAGTCTAAAATTTCTCAAGCCTAAATAAGTGCTAGTAAAATGAAACTGCTGGAAATTGCCTTTTCACAGCCTAAGTTAAGAATCCTAAATGAACCAGAAGACATTAAATGCCTTGCTGAATAATGATACTTTTGGATTTTGTTACTTCCACTGCAGCCTGATCTGAACTAAATTAGGGCTTTGACCATCCCGTGCTTATGTCAAGAAGAGATAGTGTGGATGGAAATAGGTGTAATGGAAAAGTAGGCCTTAACTTTCTAGCTTGGCAACATAAATTAATGAAAATATTAAGGTTGTGTCTCTTTGCTTTTCAATATTTGCAGTGATGCCCAGATACTTCTAATAAAAGTAGTTGTTTCTTAAGGATTTCCTGGCCTAACTAGAACATAATGATGCATGAGAGAAGAAAAGAATCATCTTTGGTTTTTTAGATCACAAAGCTAGGGAAGAGGATACTACCTGGAAGATTTTAAATCTAGAAGTCTCCACAGTAAATATTTAAATTGAGTTAGGATATGTTTTTTGTTGAAGGAGGAGAAATTCTGAAAGGGTTTTACTTTTCTGGGTTTGTTTGGGGGGAGAAAAGGGAGGTTATTCAGGTTTGTAGGGGTGTGGTATTATTTTGCCAGATTACCTAAATCACATGCACAGAGAAAATAAGTGGATAGATACAAGAAAGTTTTATTTGAAGGCCACTGATACTAGTGGAAAGGTTCTTACTGACTTCATGGCAGTCTGGATCAGCTCCTGCCTGTGTCTTTTCTCCAGCCAAAGGCAAATAAAGGCATCAATGTGTTGTAAAGGCAACAAAATGGCAACCAAAACCTGGCATCACAGATGTTTTCATAGCTGGCAGAAGTTGTACTCAGCAATGCATTTAGTGCAGTGGACTTGGGTTTGGTGGTTCAAGAGACAAAAACACATACTGTTTTGTTCTGTGTGCTACAGACGACTGATTTTTTTAATACATGGAAGAATTTCTACATAGTAGTAGTATCATAATCCTACTGTCACAGGACACTTGCACATGTTTGTGTTAGCATAATAAAGAGTCCCATTGCTAGCTCGGTTGGGTTTATGATCTTTTCTAATTTTATCTTGAATTTTCTGTGGTGAATTTTAATTTATTTAATCTGCTGAGGAAACGAAAGCTGTATGTAAATATATTTGAATTTTGAGGTAAGTAAATGTAAGCGTAAATAATTTTCTCCTTTCAGTAATCTTACATGCTATCTATAAATTAATTAAGGTCTTGGCATCTGAAAATCTTGACAATCTTTCATCTCTTTATGTTTAGCTATATAATTTTGAGTGCATCAGGCACAAATCCTTACCCTGCAAAAATGTGTACTAGTAATTTTGCCTCTGGGATTTATTGCCATTGACTTCAGCTGGCAGTGTTCCTGTAAGTAGCATGGGTGGCATTAACGTCTGCATGTGTCCATAGGATCAGGTTCTTTTTATCCAGAAAAAAAATTGCAACTGTTTAATAATAGACATCTGGAAAGCAAACCATCTGCACTGAGGTCATGATAGCTTGATCATTTCAGTGCCAGCTACTTGTATGCCAGGTTCTTCTGGCAGCTAAAAAGTGTGCACTAGAGAGAGGCCTTCCATTCATTTCACACTGTTACACGTACAGAACGCTTCAAGTATGTCCCGGACCATACAGTGGCTCCCAAAACTGTAGCAGAAATGTTGTATTAGGTACTTAGTTTTTGTAAAAGCAGATCTGCTTATTTGATTTCCAAAGTAGCATGATATAAAATGAGTGCAAGGCAGTGTTGGTGCAGAGAGAGTGATAGTAGGTTCAGACATACGCAGGGGATATGTAATGGAAAGGCATTCAAATTCTTTGTTCGAATTTGGAATTCTTCAATCATTATCATTAGTTACTATGTTCTGGTTTTAATCCTTTGGCACTCTACTATTCACAGTGGCTGTGCATTTCTGAGTAGAAACAAAGTAAGGCTCTGTTGTCTGGTGTCATGGTTTGATTCCAGTTGGCAACCAAGCACCATGCGGCCGCTTGCTCACCCCCCACCCAGAGGGATGGGGAGGAGGATTGGAAAAGAATGTAAAACTCTATAAAGTTGAGATAAGAACAATTGAATAGGTAAAGCAAAAGCTACACACGCAAGCAAAGCAAAGTAAGGAATTCACTCACCACTTCCCATGGGCAGGCAGGTGTTCGGCCATCCCCAGGAAAGCCGGGCTCCATCACACATGACAGTTGCTTGAGAAGACAAACACCATAATACCAAATGTCCCCACCTTCCTTCTTCTTCCCCCAGTTTATATACTCAGCATGATGTCCCATGGTATGGAATACATCTTTGGCTAGTTCAGGTCACCTGTCCTGGCTGTGTCCCCTCCCAGTTTCCCATGCCCCTCCAGCCCTCTGGCTGGCAGGTCCCAAGGAACTGAAAAGTCCTTGATTTGGTATAAACATCACCCAGCAACAACTGAAAACATCAGTGTGCTGTCAACATTGCTCTCACATTAGAACCAAAACACAGCACTGTACTAAGAAGAAAATTAATTCTATCCTAGCTGAAACCAGGACATCCAGTTAAATGTTTGGTAAATAACATATTAAAAATATTTGTGAAGAAAAAAAAGCATGGCTGAAGTGGGAAGACTACTTCAAATATATTGGGTGTAATTATAATAGGAAGCAGGAGGAGATGGCTGAAAATTACAGGCTATGTGGCTAACTAGAGGGTACTGAGGTAAGGCAGCAAAGGTTAGTGATGACTAAAGATATGTCTGTATCTTTTGTTTCTTTCTTCCCTGCTCCCTCTCACCACTGCTTAAAAAGGTAAAATATATCTGACTTATTGATTAAAATGTAACAAATCTTATATATATACTGGTCAGTGACTATAATTTCTTAATTTCCCTATTTTAAAATTTTCACTCATAAACAGAAGGCTAGTTTCTTTAGATAACCATGGAAAAATTCTTAATTTACTGCTCTCCTTTTCTTTGTTATTATTAAAAGATTAAGTTTTCAGGAAATAAACTTTATTTTTTGAATTTACATTTGATGACGCTTTGCATTAGGTGCTAAATATTAAGATACTAGATTTAACGTTAGTTTCACCCTCAGTGCAAAATGAAAGAGCTTGTATCTCAAAGTGATGGAGATTAATTGCTGCCTGCATTTTTTGCTGTGCTGCACCCCCCAATTCTTAAAAAAATACTGCTGCTGAGTATGTTGGATTTTTCAATCCAGAAGATCCTATGCTTTTCAATCTGATGATTTTTGGGGGTTTTTTGTTGTTATAATTTAAATACAAGTGATCAAAAGTCGTGTATCATTACAAATCTTCCTTGATAGTTTTGTGGTACTTTATTGTTTTAACATCTTATTTGTGTAAAGCTACAGTTGAAATGCTGCTGTCAGAAATGTATGGGCATAAATTAGCAAAAATAAAGTAAAAGTAAATATATCTTGTAATTAGAAAAGGAGTTGGAAAGTGAGAATACAAGTATGGCCTTTTCTTTCTGCAAATCCAGTAACTTTACACCAGGCCTTTCCTCTCCAAGATGTTTCTGTGTAAAGAAGGAGGTGCACTGGCTCATTAAATGTCAAGCTGAGTAGACACCAGCAGTGTGAAATCGATTTACAGCTAGCAGTATGAGGTATTATGAAATGCTATTCTTGATTTTCTTATTCTAAATCCTTTAGAAGATAAAGAAGTAGCTTATACAGTGCCATGGTATTTGTATCCTATCTTAATTGAAAGCCCGGTGCTTTATTGTTGCAGTGCCTTTAAACTCCAGTGATTTACCACAGTAGTCTGAGATTAATACTTGTTGATTTGAAGTTAATGCAACTGTGCCTGTTTATAGTAGAGAATAAATGCTTTAATACTTTTAGAGATACTAGTATATAATTGAGAAATAAATTTCTCAGACTTAAACACTGCTTGTTTCATATCTGTCTAGATAAATACTGTTTTTTTAAATCTTTTTTTCTCTAAAGTTTGCTGTAGCACGATTAAAGTAGGTATCCTATTCTGTGCCTCAAATCACACTCGCATGGTGGTTATTTTGGATTATTTGCCTGATTCTGACTGCCTTACAAGCTACATCCAAGACAGTTGGTATACTGAGAGGACAGTTGTCCTAAATCGTCACCATTGTGGATCCATGTCACAGAGATTCTTTACGCCTCCTGGGTGCCAGTTTTAGTCATGTATGAGGCTTTAAACGGTGCAGTTAATACTTGGAGGAGGTATCACTAGTGAGGTTACAGGCAGAGGTGGGTGTATGCACAAGGTGGCTTGTGTATGAGAAAAATATTAGAGCCCATGATTGTAAGTGCCAACTTGTCCTCCTGTCTCAAGCTTTTTTTATAAGTCAAGTTGTGCTTTTGTAGCTTGGATGTGTCAGCTGCACCAATAATTAGAAGAGGTAACTTGTTTCCTGTTGTTACTGCAACATGACAATCTTCTTGAGGCTGACCGAGTACTCTTTCAAAATTGGCACTAATTGTTCTGTACCACCGCATTAATTTTACACAGCTTGGAGTTGGTGACTCTTGATCTCCTTGCCATTATATGTTTTATTTGTTAAGCTGCATAACTGCAGGTAAAGGCAGAGCTCTGTTTTGAGGATGACACACCAGCACTCTGACAGGTGCCTTCAAAGGTCAGGTTACTTATTCAGTCAAGGCTGCTGCCTGCAGATAACTTTCAGACTTGAGTCAGTGTCTTTGGAAGCTGTCTTTTGCTGTGCAAATGTACCAGCTTCAGTTAACTGTTAGTAAGGGATGTTTACATTGCACTTAGTTGTGTGCGCTAAACATTCTTTGTTGTGTTTGGTATTTTAAGGGGTGTTATGAATCAGCTGAAGGAACAGGCGGTGTGGAATAGTTAATTAGTAAGCAGGCTTATTTGAAGCCCACTGTTGGTGGGGCTGTATTTATTTTTGTATTTGCATCAGTAGCAAAATACAAGATGTTGATGGATGTGAATTGCTTGGATTTTTTGGGTTGGTTTTTTTTTTTTTTTTTTGCATTAGCCTTCTGCATGCAGTAGGTGCTGATCTGTGTTCAAAACAGGATACAGGTGTAGTGAACAAAAAAAACCAACCAAAAACCAAACAAACAAACCCTGAAAGGTATATAGGAGTAGATAACTGTGCCAGATTGTCTTTGTTCTAAAGGTGATTAGCAGTAATTATTAAATGAATACAAACATCTTCTTTCTCTTAACCACAAAGGCCAGGAAAATCTTTGTCATTGGGGAACTGGCAGGAAAGCATCAGTAACTTTTAAATCTTACATCCCCTGGAAGAGTTCTTATACTTATGAAAAGTCACTCTGTGAGGTGAATGCCTTTTCTGGTGATTAACTGTTTTAGCTAAGTAACAGTTAGTTTTGAGAACCGTGTACCTAAAAAACACTTTGATGATTTTAAAATATTTCTCAATAGTTCACCTAACACCTTAATCCAGGGAAAAAGCAGTACAAAATTAAGTGTTTAGTACTCAATTCTATAGATGGCATCAACGGGTGGGTACAGGTTATCTGCAAGGTAGATTTATTTTCCAAGTAAACTTAGCCAGTGCTTCGATATACTTCCAGCAAGAGGATAAGTGATTTTAATTTCAATTATCATTGAGCATGGAGCTGTGAAAGTGAAATTTAGAGGAGCATGTTCCTTTGTTTTCTTTTTATCTAGGTTCATCCAAGCCCCTCTGCCTCATTTCCAGGCTTTTTCATACTTCTTTTCAGACTCTCAATCACAAGGTTTTCTGCTAAGGAAAACCTTACCAAGTTCTCTTTTGAAGAGCAGCAAAGGAGGAAGACTTCGGTGCCTCTAAAAAGATGACGGCTAACTCTTTTTTTTGTTATTAATATGTGAATAAGGAAAATATTTTAAATAATCAGTTGTTATTTTTCTGTCTAGAAATCATGTAGGAAGTATTGACTTTAGAGGAATGTAACCAGATCAGCTTGCTTACAGTAATGATTTGGCTTTTTTGTTGTTTGTGAAACAGGTAGGAGGATATTGTAAAATACATAGTTCCTCTTGAAATTTGCATTTATTAGTTCTTTTTTTATTATTTATTTATCTTAGTTGGGGGTGGGTGGGTGTCTCTCCTTTTGCAAGAAAATGGTACTCATTTTTTAGCTAACAGGGCAGCTGTTTATTCTGATCTTGAAAGAATCTAGGCCTCCATGTAATAAGATGCCTGTGTTTAAATTACACAGAATTCAGGCTTGTACTCCTCATTGAGGTTGCAGCCAGCTCACATGCATAAAACTAACAACAGTTTTATGCTGTTGTCATCAAACAGTACCCTAGGACTTTTTGTCTACAGTGATAGTAATGTTAAAGCTCTGAACAAGTGAAATGTTAAGGTAAAATAACTGGGAAGAACGCCAAGGCTTGAATCTCAGAAAACCTTTTGGTTTTTTTTCTCCTTACTTACTTTATGTGAAAGAGACAATTTTGTAGACATTTTGAGTGTGGTTGTTCTTCATATAGATAAGAGGTAGAACATTTTTTCTCTTTTTATTAGAAGAGCAGGTATAGTGCAGTACTTGTATTTTAAGCTGCCTGCTGACTAGCCACATTGTGCCACGCTACCATGTTTACTGCACTGCCGCCACTGTGTACAATCATCAACAACATTGGTGAAAGTTATGGAGAGAAGAATTAGTTTCAAGTAAGTAGGTAAGATTATCATATGACTCTTTGTTCCTCTTTCTTCCTAGTTTAGTGTTTTTTATTCCTGAGCCTTTATTGCATTTGCTCACTATTCTTCACAAATTTAAAAAAATAATTATAAGTTGTATGGAACATCCTTTTAAGTTTTGCAGTTTGGTTTAATCAAGCAAATATCTGAGTCGTGCCATTTTTGCCATTGAAATCATAGTAGTCTAAGAAAAAGAAGTTCCATAGTGTGTTACGGGGTTTTTTTCCTGATGTGAACCCAGTAACTTTTTAAAACTTTTATGCTTTTGATCAGAAGTATAGTATTTCAAAGCTTGTAGAGTAAATACCATAAATCACCCATAGAAAAGGAATTTCTTTCCATGTAGAGGAGAAAACGAGCTTCACACACTTTTGTGAGAAAAGATGATACAACAATGCTTTCTGCCTCTGATTTCCCATATCATTGTTGAGCTTGCTTGGAAATCTAGGTGCCTTGTATTTGTTTTCCACTGTAAAGTCTAGGCAGATGAGAAGAGAGATGCGTGGGAAGGGGAGGATGCCACTGGAATGGAGAAAACATTTGCAATCAAAATCTGACCCAATAAAAAGTTCTTACACCTTTTGCTCTTCTACACGGTTTTCTCTTTCTGTAAACAAAGTGGGAAGAGTCTCAGTGAAAACATGTCATTCTGGTGCCTGGGGCTTCTGCAGCTAGTCATTCTCCAAGACAGTGTTCACAGAGCCTTCTTGCTGGGGTTTCCCCTCTGCATCTGTGATGCACCTGGCCATGTCCGACCTGCTGCCAAGCTGCACCATCGTGCATGATGGCATCAAAAGGCTTAAAACCAAAAAGGCTCAAAACCTAAAAATGACTGTATTTAAGATGAATAAAGTGAGAGGCAAATGCAATGAGAAGTAAAATCTCTTAAGGCTAGAAGGGAGTAAATGAGCTCTGTGCAGGAGATTCCTTCTGGTTCCTTGGACCACTGTTCCAAGATTCGATAGTCCTGCATATGTTCCCTTTAAACCATGTAAGCTTTGTGTGTCTTTTAAAAGAAAAAGACATGCTCTTCGGAAATGCTGAATTTCTGCCTGCAGCTTAACTAAAGTTACTGTGCTATTCTGTAGCTATTCCAGTAGCTGGGAAGTGAAGAGTGTTCCTCCGTGGTTTTGTTTCTCCTGTTTACAATGGAATTATAAACCCTTTAACAAACTGGTTTATTTTTAATATATAGTAAAGTGTGTCCTAAGAGTATCCTGAAATGTATTTAATAAGAGAGTGAGCACAGGACCCACAGGGAAGTAGGCTGAATTTTTTCAGTGGTACATAGACCTTGAGGATATGCTCCACCCAAAATGGATATGAAATTATTTCAAAAGTCAGGCTGAGGAAATGGAGGTTATCACAGAGAATCTCTGGCATCTGCAAGTAGAAAAGCAGTGCTATCAGCAATGGCCTTCTCCACCTCAGTGCAATAACAACCTACTAGTCCTATTAAAGTCTTCTGTAGTTGTTGACTGTCACAGCTGTGCAGTGAGCTGTCATATTCAGTGCAATGTAAAAGCAAGAAATTGAAATGGTATTGATCTTGTGTACTGTGTTTTGAAGTGTGTTATTTTCTTATTCCATTTTAACTGAGGGTAAAAAACAGTAAGTTTTTCCCTAACCTTTCAAATACTTCTGCAGGGTATGACATTGGCCACCATGTTTATTGCCTTGCACCTTGATACCAAAATACAGAATCTGGTGCTTTTTTGTCTTTTGTTGTTCTGAATTAACACAGCTTTATGCTGCCTGTCTGTCAAGGTGAAGAAGGATCTGTACAGATCTCTACATGGCAAATACATTTTTACTAATATTGTTGTACTATGTAGTTTATTGGCTGGTAGGAGGAAAGATCCCAGCATTTGGGGGTTTGACCCCTCTGTTCCCTACAGGTCAGAAAATATGTGGAGGCTGTACACAGGAGCTCCAGTGAATATGTAGAATATTCCAAATTAAGAGGCAATTGATTTTGCTATAGGTAGGACTTAACCATGATACATTAATTGTAATTGGCAAGGGATACATGGCAGAATACATGCGTGAGACACTTTGGAACGAACTGTTCATTGCGTTGACTGCGAAATTGCCATTAGCTTCATCAGTGTAAATGTGGGTTGTAGGAATATTTAAGTGACAGCTGGAAGTGAAAATTTCCGAGTGCCACATTCCATTCTTATAAATGTACACCTAAAACTGGAGTAATACATACTTTTTTCACCTAATACTGCTATAAGTAGTACTCCAAGATTAATCAGTGTTAAAAGCAGAGACATGTTTGTAACTATGAGATTTGCTTAGCTTTGAACTAGACCAATACCATTGTAGTCTTTCCACAAAACAGTCACTTTATTAGTCAGGATTGGACTCTTCCAATCTAGTTACACTCACATTGCTGTATTTGAGAAAAATGTGAACATTTATCCTGAAATTTGATCTGGGAATATAATACTTTAAGTGACCTTTTTGACAAACTGTTATCTACATGATAGTTACTAAAT
The DNA here is from genome assembly GCF_015220075.1 of Falco rusticolus. Taxonomy (NCBI): domain Eukaryota; kingdom Metazoa; phylum Chordata; class Aves; order Falconiformes; family Falconidae; genus Falco; species Falco rusticolus. Next base: position 55,099,723 of record NC_051210.1, read on the forward strand.
TGATGAATTACAGCTCACAGTAAAAAAACCAAAAACAAACAAACAAAAAAACCAAAAACAACCAAACAAAAACACCCCCCCAAAAAAACCAAAAACCCAAACCAAAACACCCACCACCGACCGCCCCACCCCCCAAACCCCCTCAACAGGTAATATTTTAGTGAAGTGCAAGCCTTTCAAATGAAAAAACAGCCTTCATAAGTTGTAATGAAAACTTACTAGTACATTTCTGGGAGCCCTTCTTGTGACACCTCCAAGGGGAATGGGCTGCTCTAAGTACACAGCAGCTCCACATTGAAGTACAGCACAGGGAAGACATGGGCCTGTTCAAGTGGGTCCAGGGAGGGCCACAGAAATTATCAGAGGGCTGGTACACCTCTCCTAGGAGGAAAGGCAGAGGGAGTTGGGGTGGTTCAACCTGGAGAAGAGAAGGCTATGGGGAGTTCTTATTGCAGCCTTTTAATACTTAGAGCAGGGGGTTAGAAGAAATACAGAGAGAGGCTTTTTACCAGGGCGTGTAGCAATAAGACAAGGGGCAATGATTTTAAATGGGAAGAGGGTGGTTTTAGATTGGACATAAGGAAGAATTTTTTATGATGAGGGTGTTGAGTCACTGGAACAGGATGCCCAGAGAATGCCCTATGTTTGGAAGTGTTCAAGGTCTGGTTGGACAGAGGTTTGAGCAACCTCGTTTACTGGAATAATATCACAGTCCGTGGCAGGGCAGTTGGAGCTAGATGACTTTAAAGGTCCTTTCCAACCCAAACTATTCTGTGATTCTACGATACTTTCAAAGTAACTGATAAGCAGCTGTACAAGTATAGTTACATTCATCAATCTACACTGAAAGTAAAATAGAAGTGAGGTCAGATTACAGGAAGGGAGTTGTATGTCAGCATAAGTTTCTGGAAGGTGTGTCCTGTAATTACTGTATGCTAATGACCCTCTGTGTGAACAAACTTCTGAATGGGATGACTGACCAGTTTGGTAGCGGTAATGAGTTGCTCTGGAAGCAATAAGTATTTTTTATCCAGAAGAGGGTAGCCTGTATGATTCAAAACAGGTTTTCCTAATACATTATGCAATGTGGACAGCCACTGCATCTGTTGTTTCCGATATTAGATTCTTAAGAAACTAGCACTTTTTTTGTGGGTAGTAAGTTTATTTTCAGCCATATATTTTTCAGCAACTTGGAGTAAGTGGTTTGATTCTCCACAAGTGTTTTGTGGGCAAGAAGGGAGCTCTTACTGTGTGCAGGACTCATGCTGCATGACTTCAGGCAAATGGCTTTTGGGCTTTCTGCAGGAGACTCTTGCCATTATTTGACAAAGTTTAGGGTTCTGAATTTAGAGACTCGGTATGTATCAGTAAAGCAAGTGAGCTTAAAGGAAACTGAAGTAGATACAGTGTAAATACCTTTCTTTTGGAATAAAGTTGTGATTTATTAGTTGTGATTTCAGGTTGGATTTGATTCAGAGAACCTGTTGTGGTTGGAGTACAAGGTTAGCAGATGCTGGGTCTATACTTTGTTCTGTTGCAGAATTTTGGCAGGGGGCTGGGGGTCAGCCAGAAAGGTTTCAGGCTCTCTTCATGGCACAGTGTCACCTGATGTAATAAATGCAGAGGAGCACCATGAGACTTGGTTCACACATTATTGTAAAGCCTGTTGAAGATACTCTCTTGGCTAGCATCTCTAATAAAACAAATTATACCATGAATGGCAGAACTAATGAAGCTTTCTTTCCTTCAGCTGATTTACTTTTTTCGCTATCCCAGTGTCTTCCTCATCTTTTCCTATGATCACTTCAGAGCTTCCTCTTTCTTTCTGTCCCAACCCTTTCTGTGATTGCTTAAAGTTACTCCACTGTTATGCATGATTATGAATCCTCTATCTCCTGCTCATGTACCATCCACAGTGGTTGACTCTGGAGCTGACTCATGCATGAGTTGGGAAGAAAATGTCACTATTAAGCATGTTGATAATTTCCTTCAGCAAGAATGGCACACTGGGCCTCTCATGTTTATTCAACGACCCTTTACATGCAATTTGCAGGAACACCATGGTTTTGGCATGTTGGCCAAATTTGATTTTAATCAGTTTAGGAGTTAAAAAATCAGGAGAGATGGGATTGCTGATCAGCAGAGCTGCACAAACCATACTTGCCCAGAAACTGGACTAGTGTAGGGGCTGTCTAGGAAAGCCAGATGTGAATCTATTTAAGTAAATGCTGCTGTATTCCTTGAGAAATGCCACGTCACACTACCTGAGTTTTGCAGGTTTTGAAACTTATTCCTTGGTTATTGTTTGAACAGAGTATCCATTGGTCAGTAAATGTAAGTGAAAGAAAACGATTTCTGTGCTTTCCTCCTTGATTCTCACAATATGGCTGACCTTTCACCCTTTTCTATTCTTGTTTGTGAATGGATTGCTTGCAAACCTATTTAGGTTCATCATGTTTAAATTTTGATGGAGTCACTTCACACTAAATCCACCAGGTGTCAAAAAACTTCATACAAACTTTCTCTTTACTGCTAGTATCTATCAGAAGAAATGTTAGCCACATGCTTGGTTTTCTCCTAAGCAGCTATTCTTGAGTTTTGTAAAGTTGAAAGGTGCTTTATGCAGTAGACCATGACATAGAAGATGTGCCTGTTTGGTCTTTTGACTTAGGAACCCTGGTTTTCTTTGAGAGGAACTGTTCTGAAACATTTGTGCCCTTGAACACTAGGTAGTCAAAGATGCATAAGCTTTGATGTGTTTATTATCTGTTGTTTGAATATTAGTTGTTATGAGGACTTTAAAAAAAAAAACAATGAAGGGTTTGGGGTTTTTTTGTTTCTGAATGCAATGCAGTTTTTTCTTTTCCATTTAATTTTCTTAAGTTCTTTCTTAAACCCTGCTAAGACAACCTGTATGATTCCACAGATTTTTAAATTACATACCTTCATGACACATTTCTCATAAATACATTTCAGCTGTAATGTTGTATCTGTATGCTCAACAGTGTAGTAGGAAGAAGCAAAAGGACAGTCCTTGTAGTAAAATCTGTTTCACATGTTGAATAAACACAGAGACTTACGGAAAGGAACTAATTTCTCTCACTCACAGAGAAGGTAGTGTATGTGACCTGTTCCCATAGGCTTAGTAAAGAATAATTTATTATTTTTTTTAATGATGACTTTCAGGACAAGGAAAAAGGAAATGTCCTTGGGACCCTCCTGTAGTAGTCTGTTTGTATTACAAATAAAATAAAATATACACTGAGACATGGAATTCATGGTCTGAAGTCTAATTTCAAGGAGCTGCATTGAAGAGTAGAGTGTTTCTGCCTTATGTTAGGAGACACTGTACTACTGTCCTGGGTATAAACAATGCATGTTGTAGTTTGTGAATTTCATGTTTCTTTATGAATTGCAACCTTTTGGCTTACCCTTTGGCTTTCTCTTAGAAAATAGTTTGGGGTTTTTTGAAGATAATGTAGTAGCAGAAGGTCTTCCTTTTGTCTTTGCCATCCCTTCCTAGTTTCAAATGTAGCTGAACTTTGGCTTTCCAAATACCAGCCCTTCACGGCTGGATAGATAGATTCATTATCCATGTTTTTGCTTTTTTTGCAATAAATATGTGAAACGAATGCATGATACTTCTGTAGAGATTCTGAGTTGTATATGATGGCTGTGGTTTTAGGGGTATCAAGCAACCAGCAAAACGAAGAAGCTCCTGTGATATGACCTGTTTGGTATGATCTTAGTGTGATCACTTCAACTGTACTCTAGGAAATCAAAGTAGAATAAATTCATAATTACAACCCATACAGGTAGTAAAAATTGTATATATATATACATTATTATGTATATACAGAATAGATACTCTCTCTATATGTATACACACACACATGCAATAGATAGAAGTTTCTAGAAGAACGTAAGTAGAAATAACAGTTAAAGCATTTTAGTATGCTTGTCTGCATGTTTAGATCAAATAACAATTGTTTTGGATTTCTCTCTCTATTCATAGTTACTGATTTCTCAAGAAACTTCCCAATGACTCGTCTGATGCTCTTCAGCAAACGTAGTGTGCCTAGGTTTCTTTACCAGTATAGGAGCCAAGCTCAGACTGCATGTTTCTTTTCACACAGGCCTCAATATTTAGGATTCTGTTTAACTTCAGATCAGCCTCATCTCCAGAGGTTACTGACTGTTCACTTAAGGAAGAAGGAACCTTGAGGCTCTTGCCAGACTTTTGACTACCTTCCATCTCTTTGGAAGTGCTGCTTTTCCTGGGTTTGGCTGGGTACTGCCATCTTTGCCCTGAATTAAATGTAGCCTGCGAATGTCTACCCTAAAGTTTGACTATCCTCAGAACAAATTAATATGCATTGTGAGATAAGGTTTTCCATGCTTAGTAGGGTGGCGTTCAGCTCTTATATGGATAATCAGTTTGTTTTTGGATGGACCGCTGTTAACACAGCTCTTGTTACTGTGCTAACTGTTGGGGATTTGTTTAGTCTGAAATAATCTCCGTATAGGTGACATGTATTTTTGTTGCATTCAGAGGAGATGAATCTTCATTCTTCTGATGCAACAGACTTTTGAAGCATCTTTTAATTAGTACATTTATAATGAGAATTTAACAAGATCCTTGTAAGTGTGTAATCTTAAAAAAAAGTTGGATCATTTAACGGGTAAATAAAAAACCCCAAACAACACTGTAAATTGAGACCTGAATAGGAAAAAAGGAGATCAACATGTCTTCATCCTGCTCCATAATTATTCCATGTTACATATTCTGAATGTAAAATATATTCTGAAGATGAATATAGAAATATTTTTCTTTGAAGATTTTATTATAACTGTGGAATGTTGTCAGGCAATTTTCTGCAGTTTTCTGAATAACAGTCTCTGTGTTTGGACCTTAGACATTACATGCGCAGGCATTTATCCTTATTTTTCATACAAAATGTCAAATATTTTAAAGTAACTCCCAGGTGTGTATATATATGTGTATATATATGATAAAAAGCCTTGCATAGTCTGCATTAGGCCTGTGGCCTGTTCCTACCAATGGCAATACTGTTTTTTACAGAACTGTTGCATACAAAAATGCCAATACAGCTATGCTATATCAATGTGCTTATGTGAGAGTTCAAAAGAAGTCCCTATCAGTTCTGTGTGCTTCTGATTCAGTGGGGTAACAGGACTTTGCTTTAGGTACACCACTGTCTCCAAATTTCCTACTGGCCACCTCAGTAAAGAGCCTGGCTCCATCTTCTCAAAGACCTCCACATAGGTGTTAGGTCCCCTGAAAGCCATCTCCAGGCTGAATAAACATCCCATTTTGGGCCTCCAGTACAAAAAAAAAAAAAAAAAAAAAAAAGCATTGATAAAATCATAGAAAGTTTATATTGGAAGGGACCTTAAAGATCATCTAGTTCCAACCCCCCAGCCATGGGCAGGGACACCTTAGGTTGCTCAAAGCCCCGTCCAGCCTGGCCTTGAGCACTGCCAGGGATGGGGCATCCACAGCTCCTCTGGGCAACCTGTTCCACTGCCTCACCACCCTCGTAGTGAAGGATTTTTTCCTAATACCTCATCTAAATCTACCCTCTTTCAGTTTCAAAACATTACCCCACATCCTGTTATTACACTCGCTGATAAAGAGTCCCTCTCCATCTTTCCTGTAGACCCCCTTTAAGTACTGGAAGGCTGCCATAAGGTCTCCCTGGAGCCTTCTCTTCTCTAGGCCAAAGAACCTCAGCTCAGCCTCTCTCCACAGCAGAGGTGTTCCACCCCTCTGATCATTTTTGTGGCCCCACTCTGGACCCACTCAAGCAGGTTCATGTCTTTCCTGTGCTGGTGGCTCCAGTGCTGAACACAGGACTCCAGGTGGGGTCTCACAAGAGCAGAGCAGAGAGGCAGAACCACCTCCCTCGACCTGCTGGCCACGCTTCTTTTGATGCGGCCCCGGATATGGTTGGTTTCTGGGCTGCGAGCACACACTGCCAGCTCTTGTCCAGTTCTTCATCCACTGATATCCCCAAGTCCTCCTCTACATGGCTGCTTTCAATCCACTCATTGCCCAGACTGTATCCATGTTTGGGCTTGTCCCAGCCCAGTGCAGATCAGTATGTATGAACTGAGATACAAGTAAAAAGACAATTTCAAGTGTGTGCTGAGGGTGAGCTAGAAATGTGTTGATTCACTCCTGTATTGCTGTACATTGAGAGTATATTGTTTTTATAGCTAGCATGAGTGTTTTCTTAGTATTGAATACTCTTAAGTAGCTGATGCAGGTTATATAAATTTTTGAAAGTTCATGTGGAAGATGACATTGATGGTTATAAGTGGAAGAAAAACTTGCATATTGAGAAATGTAAAAGCAATGTGCTTCAGCCAGGACTTCTGGAACAGTAGAAGTCCATGTGCCAACCACTGTGCAAATCTATGAAATACTTCAGCAAACTGTAGTAATCAGAGTTAATTAGGGAACGGCAGCACATGGTGTACAAAAAGAGTACACCAGTGGAGCTGGCTCTGTTCAGCCCAGGGAACAGAAGGCTGAGTGTGCCTTCCTTTAAAGAATGGTGACAGGTGGTAGCAAGGCCAATGGTCTGCCTTCAATTTGTTCACAAGCCTAAATTATGGAAGAGGCTACAAATACAAATGAGCATGCAGATGTAAAAGTGTGCCAGCCCAGGTAGGACATGTCCCCTTTCTTGACAACATTTTTTGCCTAATTAAACTCTGCTTACTAAGTGGAACACAATATAGTGGTCTTCTGTTCACTTCTCTTCACAGCACATGCTGTGAAGCATAAGGCTTAAAAAAACGCACTGGATGCCTGCATGGTGTGTATCTATATGTCTTCTCACTCTGGTCCTTCAAACCTTATTGGCAGAACATATACTCAGCAGTGTATAATTAGCTTTCCAGTGAGCTTTTAATAATAATTCCTTTTTTATTTCTTTTTTCAAGGTGTGTGTTTTCTTCCCCTTCATTCTGGCTTTCCTTCGTTGTTTTTTTCTCTTGCATACTTTTTAGTATTGCATTGTATCACTTTTCTGTGTTACTGCCAATTGTGAACTTTTGCTTTTAGCTCTCTTTTTGCCTCTGTTTTGCCTTAAACTTTTTACTTTTTCTAGTTCTGGTGGGGGATTTTGTTTGTTTTGGTTTATACCTTATCCCTAGAAGCATGAAATATGCATGGGAGAAGCATAATAAACATTTGTTGTCAGCAAAGTGGACTAAAATGCGTGAAAGAATGGTCCAGGAATATGAAGTCCTGGAGCTTTGCTGCTTGAGTGATGAAGATACATATAACGCAGAATACCCATAACTTAAAAGCTTTACCGATTGTAGCCCGTGTTCATAGCTGCCAATTGCATGAAGTTCCCTTTCAGACCTCTTTCAGTTTTCTGAAAGTGCTAAAGTTCATCTTGCTTTGATGTGCTCACGCAGTTGCCTCCTGACAGCTGTGTGGCTGATGATGAGACGGTGTGTACTGATGTACTGCACCACTTAAGCCTCTGATACTGGATTCCCCTCCCCAAAGAGCACAGTACACAGGCTTGCCCTCTGCTTTTCCTAGCTCTGAAGTACTGGTGTGTTCTTCTTTGTCTGTTTTTTCTCTCATGTGGTAGGTTTGTTGAGATTTGTCATGCATGGTGTGGTACGTAGTGTGTTTTTACTAGAAAAAGCTGGTTTACTTCTCATTTAGTGAATGTTACTGTTCTCTGACTCTTTACCCTGACATTTCCTTTGCCAGAGCAGCATCTCTAGAGGTTGCCAGGACATTGGCACACAGAGTTACAGAAGCAGAAGTAGGAAAAAAGTTAATTTTAGACCTTATTAGGATCCGGGTAAAAATTCAGTCAGGTCTTTTTCTATATTCTGAGGACAGGGCAACTTCAAGAAACTATGGTGATAACTGTGATGGAAACTGTCAGTTACTGAAGAATTGGCTTAAGAGTCATGTTAGAGAAAGTGTATTTTCACCAAGTTGTGTACTTCAGATACATGGTTATGTATGTTGTTAATCAAAAAGGACATGTAGTTCTTTATATTGTTTTGGTTTTAACTGCTAAAAGTTTTCTAAAGTACTTTTTTCCCTTCAGCTGATGGAGTCTGTGTGTTTAAATGCTTGGTTAACAGAGACACTGAATACTGTCGTGTGGGAAAACAGTCTGTGTTAATTACGCTGGGATACCACAGTGCCTTGCTTCATTTCAAATCACAAGCTGGTAAGTGCATCTTGCATTTCTGAGTATCTGCACCTTCCTGCCATGCCATTGGTGACATTCGCTTTAAAATATGTCATCTTCTACCTCTGTTTCATGCTGGGTATTTAAATATTACATTTGTTATGAAGATTTGTGCCACTTCATTTGCATCTAACACTCCAGCTGCCTTTTGTGGAGTACGGACCATTCACACAGCAGACATAACATTTTTGCAGAACTACAGATTAATTTTCTGAAGAAGGCAAATGCAGATAACACATTCAGATGCAGGTAACACTTAACTTCATAAACGCTAATAACTGGTAAATGTAATGCTTGGTGTGGGCAATCTGCCACTGGTTTCTCCCCATTCAGAAACTGTCTGCAGCTGTTTCTCAGTAGAGGTAACTGGGGTAGTTTAACGTACACCTGCAGTCCTTAGGTGTGTGTAGTGATGCTGAAAAAGAAACCCACTCTGTTGCAGAAACTTGACTGTATTTTAGTAGAATATTGAAGTCTGTATTTTTATAATTTTACCTGACTTGCGGTTTTGTAAATCAAACACATGAGACTTTTTAATATGTGCTATCCTCGTACCAAATTTTGGAAAAGCATTCTTAGTTTTTACGCAACGTAATTCAGAAGGCCGCCTGTTTATTCTGAGTAATGTTAAACAGTTGCATGATTCTACGAGCACAACTCATTTTGAAATTCTGTAACTGTAGGTAACATACGATGTCCTCTTTAGGAATAACCAGGAGTTCTTATATGGCAACCTATATCAGTAGGCCTGGTGATTTCCAGGAGGCCATTGTAGTTATTTCCATTGTATATTGTATGGCACAGAGCAATTGGATTTGATTTTTGGTAGCTAATTTAAAGACACATACATGTTTCAAAGCATCAGGTGCTGAGAATTTTATGGGTTTCAATGGGTTTGTTTGCGCTGTGAGTTGCTAGTTCTGTGTCATGTAGACACAACACATGAACACTTGACTCCTACTCTACTAGAAAATACAGGTTTTAGACTAACCTGATTTTTTCAGTTGGGTGCCAAATCTTGGTGGCCTTTGAAGTCCCACCTGGTTACAGCCTTCCATCTGTATCTGCCAAGAAAAATGTTTCCAACCTCTTACCTTACTAGAACAATACGAATTTAGGCTAAGAATGTGAGTGTCTGTTGGCTTTTTTGTCTGTGTATCTGAGTGTCACAGTTCAGTATTGTGCTTCCTTTGAGTTAATTCTCTTGAGATGCAATATAATACTCTCTTACAGAGACCCACATCATAACTGAAGTGATAATTGACATTAGGTTGTTTACTGATTTATTAGCTCACTGCTGAGATAATTAGCTAGTAATTAAGGAGAACAGGCAAGTTTTTCAGTACTTCAATGCTACCATGTCTTGCCTACCTAGGAAGTTTCTGATTCCAAAAGGCACTGATAATGCCTTGGGACCCCAAGGCAAAAGAATTTTCTTTTAGTGTTCTTCCCTACCTTTACAAACAAGTATTCGAAAAACTATCCCACAAATTTCTGTACAGTTTGGTATTTTTGCCTGAGAGGAGTGCCTTGAAGATTAAGTGTTGAATTCAGTCTTCTCTTTAGCTATATCCAGCAGTGATTTGTATTTATTAATATAACTTCATGCTGTGAAATAGATAAGAACAGTATAGGTAAGTCTCTTAATTTATTGCTTGTGATTGCTTGTTAATGTGACAAAATGGAGTGTTTTCTCTATATTTTTCATCTTTAAAACTCAGGGAGAAAGAAATTGAAATGGCCTGTTAGTCCTTGTAACAACTCATAGATAAAACAACAGGAATGTAATGGATTGGTCAAAGTAAAGTCTGTTCACATTAACTGGCAAACCTGTTGATATCAAAGGGAATGTGTTGGGTGCTGTGTTAAGCTGAAAGTTACTTACATGATATTATTTCCCCGTGCCATAGGAGTAGCTTGCTGGTAGCTTCTTCTACGTGTCCAGTATATCAAATAGCACCTAGTCTTGAGAAATTTACATGGTTTTACAAAGAAGTCAAGACCATAGAGTGGAAGCTAACCTTTTGTTGTGTGCTGTGTACAAGTGTAGGTGTTACTGTCAGTTTTATGTCTTTGCAAATGTGTATATGTGTGTAATAAATAAAACTAAAGCTGTTCTTAAAAAATGGACTGAAAACTCCTTTTTCATACATGAAAAGAGTTACGAAAATGCATTGTAAAAGTCTTAGGTTTTTTAAGTCCTCTGTCTTTCAGGAAGATATAGGAAGATGGGGAGTGAGGAATAGAGGGAGAGGGAAATTCATGCCCTGCTTGTGCCTACACAGAGAGTTGCTGTTCTGGTTCCAGCATTTAGACAGTCATAAATCATAGACTGTATCTTTCATTTCCTGCTGAACATATGTTAACCATCTGAGTAGGATCAAGCAAGCAATAAAAACGAAAAGTTAGTAGCCTACAGGCTTTTCTTTCAAAAACAGAAATCATTTATCTGTAACAGACCAACCAACCAGTCTGTAGCTCATCTGTGGCAGACTCGGTATGTAGCTCTCTACTCCTTGGTGGAAATGGCCTGCTTAATTTAGCACGGAATTAGTTCATGAGCATAGGATGAATTGTTCTTTCAGGGTTGTGGTATAATGCACGTTCCTTTCTTTGAAACCTCATAACCTGGTCTCCAGCCACTTCCATAGTGTATCCATGCATTGGACATGCCAATAGTTTACTAGCACAACTCACCTTGAAAGTTGCCTGCCAGCTCTAATAGCTGTGCCACTTTACATAGAAGCACAATACAGGTGAAGAAAAAAAAGTGTTATTTACAGTTTTCCGTTACTTATAGCATATAGTACTTATGGATCTCCACATAAAGAACTGAGCTAGAGACGTATGAGTGTGTGTGTGTATCTGTAGAGAGACAGAGATATGTGAAATATTTTAAAGGCATACATGGAATTTTGTGTGTGTAAGCATACATGTTGTTACTGCAGTATACTTCAAACAAAGGAACATGGTATGTCTTATGGTGATTTTTTCCCCAAAATTATTATTTCATGTAATGGCATATAGATCTGATGAGCTATGACGCCATTAGCAAGTCACGCAGTGCAGAAGAAACTGAACAATGGGTGCTGGGGCCTTGGTATATAAACTATACTCACTGGGAAAGAAGGCAAGAATGAAGGGTGTGTTTACTATGTCTAGTCTGATTACATAGACTAAATGATCACTGATGACATTTATTCCTGGAGGGCATATTTTGATTTAATTTAATCCAGAAGGATTCCAGTTAGTGTGTACTGAGACCACTTGGTCATGCAAACCAGAGCAACTGTAAGTGGGTACAGCTAATGAATATGTCTCAAGACCTACAGGTTGCAAGGAAGCTGTTCAGCTGTTTAAATCTAAGAATTTGTGTCAAATAATAAATTATATGAAGTACCAAATGACTCTCAGGTTTCTTGCTGGTTTTCTGTTTAAAGTAGTAATTCTGGTTTTCAGAAAAGAAAAAAAAGAAGTTTTGTTACCTGCATCTTGTTTTATTTGAGGTAATTTAGAAAGCAATTCAATTCACAAATGTCTAATCTTGCAGTTTGAAATTCGTGGAGATATTTTATTGTGTAAACAATGAGGTGCAACTTGTTGAGAGGAGAACTTAATGCATTGACTGTAATTGCACCTCTGCAATTCACATTGATTTTTAAATCCAGCATTTGCTAGTCTCAGAGAAGCGGTAGGAGGTTGTACTGCTGGAGCGACTTTAAAAAAAAACAGAAAGGTTTTTACTTTTAAGCCATACTACATGAAATGTTGTAATCCCTAACTTCTCACCTCTGGGGCAGAAACTTTGGTTCTGTGCCGTACTCCAGTTTCTAAATTACTCCACTGTCACAAAGTGGCTCTGAGCTTTGTAGGTGCTTTTTCCGAGTTAATTCATTTATGCGGCTGACCCAAACAGCTGGGTGGGCTTTGGGAGCATGCAGCAAACAGTTTGACCTGTTCAGCCAGAACAGAATTAAGTGTCTAATGGAAATTTTCCAGGCTGTATTTGGAGCTTGGGACTGTGCTGTGCAAGAACGTATACCCATGATGTGATTTTGGAGACTGCTGGTCTCTTTGCGAATCTTTAACAGAGAGGCTGCCACCAGCCATGCCTCCTGCTGTGTCTGTACCCATTAGTCTTGCTGTTCAAACCTCTGGGTTTGCCATTGTCTCACTGTGGTTTTCTGTGCCATTACTTTTATTGATCCAGTTAGAGGCAGCCATTTGCAAGTTTTGTGGTGTTCTGAGCTGCCTCACTGTGTGTGTTCAAGGTGGCAGGATCTACAGGGAAGCTCAAGATCACTTAAAGGCATTACTTGTGTCTCCAGGCTTTCCCTGAACATTTCTGTGGGAATGATTTTAGCATTAGCATTTTAAAGTAATGGTTGATTCTGATTCCTGGAGGACAAAATAAAGGGAATTGTAAAAAGATCAGTCACTTCTCCCTGGGGTTTGGGTAACTCATAACATTCTGGTATTTTCAGTGGGTTTATTCTGGGCTGGTTTTTTGCTAGTTAATATTACTGTTTGGCTTACCAGATATGGTCTGATTTTTTTTTTTCTTTTCTTCTGTAGGCAAGTAATTTAGGGTGATTTTCCCACACTCTTAGGCAAAATTACTCTATGGAGGATTTTAAATGCATTGATTTTTTACTCCTGTCTGCCTGTTGTTGTGGTTTAACTGCAGCTGGCAACTAAGCACCATGCAGCTGCATGCTCAGCCCCCCATCCCACCTACCCCGCCGACAGCGCAATGGGGAGGAGAATCGAGGAAAAGGTAAACCTCATGGGTTGAGAGAAGCACAATTTAATAATTGAAAAGAAACAAAATATCACTATTGTAATAATAATAGTAATAACAACAATTGTAATGAAGAGGAGAGAGAAAAAGAATAAAAACTCAAAAGAAAAAAAAACAGTGAATTGCAATACAATTGCTCACCACCTGCTGACCGATGCCCAGTGGGTCCTTGAGCAGCAATCAGCAGGCCCTGGCCAACTCCCCCCCCCCCCCCCCCCCATTATATATGCTAAGCGTGATGTTCCATGGTATGGAATATCCCTTTGGCTAGTTCAGGTCAACTGTCCTGCTTATTCTCCCTCCCAGTTTCTTGTGTACCTGCTCACTGGCAGAGTAGGGGAAACTTGAAAAGTCCTTGATTTAGAGTAAGCACTACTTAGCAACAACTGGAACATCAATGTTTTATCAACATTATTCTCATACTAAATCTAAAACACAGCACTGTACCAGCTACTAAGAAAAATAATTAACTCTGTCCCAGCCAAAAGCAGGACACCTGTAAATGACAATATTGCAGTGCCAATTCTGTGTTGAAGGTGGCAACATGCTTGTATTGGGAATTTGCCCAATCATTCAGGGTGTTTAAATATCCATTTAGTTCTAATGTCTTATGTTCTGGAAAAGTGGAAGAGATTGGGGGTCGATGAGTGGATAGTTGTTTAAAACAGACAGCGCAGCCCAGTGAGGCAAGCTGTATCTTAGACATGTTGGCAGTATTTTGAAAATTAATAGCTGCTAATTCAGTGCTACCAGATAGTGTTTTCATGTGGGGCACATCTGTGGCCACAAGCTCAGAAGGGGCTCTTGCTATTTTTACATACCAAGACTTTCAGCATTCTGGCTATTTAAAACCAGAAAACACAAGTGAACCACCTGCATCAACCACATCTTAATATTTCCATTTCATCCAACTACACTGTATACTTAACCAAAAGATCTTCCTTCATTAAACTGTAATTTATATTTTGAGGAAGCTTGTTTACATAAAAATAATCCATTCTTTTGAGGAAGAATAACAGAAGGGGTCTAATCCCTCCTAGTTTAATGGTTCCCAAAGTATAGTTTAACTTCAGAAGTTTTGCAATAGCACAATAATTTGTACAAGCTTTATGTAAATTTTACTAAAACTTAAAAACCCATTTCTCACTCCGTTGTGTAATACAACTCTAATGGCTGTTCTAAAGAAATTGAAACATTTATATTTAGATACTTTATAATGCCATTTTACAAATAATGACTATTCTTTCTGTAACATTTTCTGTGAGATTGACACAGTGGGGGAAGCATTTGCATCTGCTAGTTCACACTGCTTTGGAGTATGGTTGCAGCTTGAAATTAAAGGTTCTTTAATATTCTTCTTGATAATAACTGTTTTATCAATTTGGCTTCATTTTTGGTTTATATCAATGTGACTCACTAATGAGTGGAATGTTCTATTGGAAGGAAATAGATTTTAGTTAGGAAGTTTAGCTTGGAGGTGATAGAGTATTTTGCTTTCTGCTTACCAAAGTAAGCATATATTACTGATGCTAAAAATAGAAAAGGTTTTTGTTTTGTGAAAAGTATGACCTAGGAAACTTAATAATGAGATTTGGAACATGTGGCATCCAGTTCCTGATGTGGAATGACACAAGGCCATCAGTCATGTTTCCTGTAAAAATGCACAGCTGATTGAGACCCCTGTACACTGATGAAATGCTTACTGACTGAATTGCTAAGCATCTAGTTCTCCTGTGCTGACACTTGAAGTGATTCACTCACTAGCGTGCCTGGGACAAAATCATTCCCATTGTACAAATCCAGACTCATTTAAAAAGTACAAAAGAAGGCTACAGAACTTCGCTGAGTAAGTAGCACTGTGGTAAGTGACCTAGGCTGCAAATTATGATTTAATATTCAGTAATGTTCACAACAAAATGATCTAGTGCTGATATAAATAGTATTAAACAAGTTCTTAAAATTAACAGAATCCTGTTATTCTAATCTGCTGTGTTTATGGCAATGAATAGCTGTATAATTGATTGAAAGGTATAACACAAAGAGAATAATATTTTGGATAAATTGTCAAGCTGGTGTAAACCCAAGTATTTGTGGGAGCTTTTTCTTTTGAGTCTGTGTGGTGAATGATGTTGGAATTTTACTAGGCTACTTGTAATAGGTGTCAATGTGAATTTCTGAGGTCTAATACTTACAACTGAATAGAAGCAAACAGATTTTCTTCCTCATTGGGAAATAACACTCCAGCCTCAGATATCTTGGATAGTATCTGGCCTTGATAAGCTTACTATTACTGCATGTTTCACTTCATTGCAAAGCAGTCATTTTAATATTTGGGTATTTTGCAATTCTCTTGTGCCAAATGAAAGACTGTCTCACTTGTTAACAGGAGGCAGTCTGACCTGTCTGGTCATTTGGTATAGTCTTCTGTTGAGTTATGGACTTACTTCCATTCACTTTTTTCAAATGCGGCCAAAGTTATGACTGTACACCTCCCATCAGTTACAGGCCAAATATACTGCTTAAGGTGGGTGCTGTGTTTTTAATAACAGCCTGCAGGAGGTAATGCAAAATAATGTGGGAGAAGTGCTTTTCTATGTCTGTTATGCTAATCGCCTTAGCTCAGAAAATCTAACAGCTGCTGGTAAAATATATTTATTTAATGATTTATTGCAAATAGCATTATTTTGGATTGCTGCTGTGTGGAGTTCGTGAGTTTTTATTCCCCATTGAGTTTTCTTTCCCTTACTCTGTGTACGCTGGTGTTGTGGTTCAACCCCAGCCAGCAGCAAAGCCCCACACAGCCGCTCACTTGCTCCCCCTGCAGTGGGATGGGGCTGTGGATTGGAAGAGTAGAAGTGAGAAAACTTGTGGGTTGAGATAAAGACAGTTTAATAGGTAAAGCCACGCTCACAAGCAAACCAAAGCAAGGAGTTCATTCACCACTTCCCATGGGCAGGCAGGTGTTCAGCCACCTGCAGGAAAGCCGGGCTCCATCACCCATAACAGTCACTTGGGAAGACAAACACCATAATGCTGAATGTCTTCCCCTGTCCTTCTTCCCCCAGCTTGGCATCATATGGTACGGAAGATCCCTTTGGCTAGCTTGGGTCACCTGTCCTGGCTGTGTCCCCTCCCAGTTTCCCGTGCCCCTCCAGCCCTCTCACTGGCAGGGCCCAAGGAACTGGAAAGTCTTTGATTTGGTATAAACATCACCCAGCAACAACTAAAAACATCGTGTTCTATTAGCATTGCTTTCACACCAAATCCAAAACACAGAGCTGCATCAGTGACTAAAAAGAAAATTAACTCTGTCCCAGCTGAAACCAGGACAGCTGGGGAGTTTTCCCCTTTCCCAACAACCTTCCAGGTTTATTACTGGAGCCTTTTTGTTTGTGTGTTCCTTCTCCAGCCTCTTCCACTTTGGTGTGGTGAGAGACTCCATCTGTTTTGAGCAGATGGGTGAGGTGTGCTGTGTGATTGTTTGTGTGTCTGTGTCTTCTGCTTTGAGGATAAGCATTTTGTAAAGAGAAATCAGTACAGCATATCTGCTTTTGCAGGGTGCAGCCATTTGAGTGACAATTTACCACGAATGGAGTATGAATGTACCTGCAGGAAAGGCTACAGGGGCCTGGGGCTTCTGCTCTCTGTTTTGGGAAGGGAGCAGTACGAAAGAGACACCAGAAGCACAGCTCTTTGGAAGGATACTCCTGTTGTCTTTGATCATGGGAACCAATTTCAGCTGGCCTTTATTCAGTTTCTGCAGTTCAGTTTTTAGGCTATCAGTGCAGTAATATCCCCAGAATATCTCTGACAAGTTATCAGACTGTATAATTGATTAGCATGGGTTTAATGGCCAACAGCAAATGTTGGTTAGCTGAGGTGTGTAGTTAGTCAAAACTTTACAGCCAAGTGCAACTTTCTGTCAAGGTAAAAGTTTTAAAATTAATTTCTATTTTCAGACTTTAATCGAAAAAAATAAAAGGATGGGGGGGGGAAGCAGAAAATGAGAAATAAAAATCCTAAGCCTGACTTTCAAAGAAAATGTCTGAGAGTTACATTTTTGATGTTGTTTGCAATTATTTGCAGGGGATTATGGTTTTTTTCCCTCTTCCTCAACAAGATCCTTGTGAAAGCACTTCAGCCCACAGGAATGGGAGTTTTCCTTGCCTTCTCAATGGCTAAGAAAAAAGGATAAATTTACACCTGTCTTCTGAAAGCTAATAATGCATTCTGTAAGACCAGTTTTGCTCTGAAGAAGCATTTATTACAGGGTAGACTAGAATATGAACTAGGCTTTTTTTGCTGTTTCCTGGTAGCTGCAACCTTATATACAATAAACGCGAGGAAGCATACCCCTTACTGGAAGGTGATTGAGTTGTGAAGTAAGAGCTTGCACGGAGGCAGTTAGTGAAGAGTGCTAATGAGTTTAAGTTACTTTCCAAATTTCTTTTTTACTTTTAAAACAGAGACAGTTTGACTTGCTGGATTTAATTATTTTCTGTGTTATGGGCCATAGAACACAAGCTTCAATTCACATCAAGGAGGACTTTTGATCCATTAAAAACACAGGTGTTTTAAATCCAGTTTATTTCAGCAGGTAAAATGCATAGATTTAAGTGCTGTGTTGTACTTACAGCAGTGACTGCAGGTCTTGTAGATGCACCCAGCACTTGAGCAAGTTTTGCAGCTAATTCTGCTGTGCTGGATGTAAATTAGTGTTCAGATTAGCTAATACAAACCAGATTAGGCTGCATACTCATACTGGTCTTCATTCCAATATTCTCCATTATTTTCAGAACAATCTTCAGATGAGGGTCCTTGAAAGAGAAATATCTGTGGTTTTGGGGGGAGTTTTGAGTTAGGCAGGAGTCTGAGACACTGAAAAGGTATAGATGAAAAGGAAATAAATATGTCAGCTTACCTCTGTCCTCAAGAATATCATGTCATTCTTGTTGGAGTAGGTATTGGAGGTCTTACAATACATGGGAAAGAGTAAATGCACTGTAAGAGTTAAATTTTAAAACCTTGATTCATTCATTTGCCACTCTTGGAACATAGTTATAACACTTGCAAAGTTTTGAGGGTGTTTTCAACCTGAAGTGATTGGAGTGGTAGGGTCACAAGGGTTTGTTTTTCTGTCAGTGAAAATTATTTCTCTGAAGACAGCCAAAACGGTTCAAAAAGACTCACTGCCATCTTCCCAATTTGCAGTTTTTTTCAGAGAATAATGTAAAAGAAAGAGTTTTGAGGGTGAAATAAGGTGGCTGTGCATAGCATAAAGAAGCACTTCATCAAGAAGCACTTCTGCCCTCGCTCCCCTCCATGCACGTTAATTTTGGATTTTACAGGATAGATTTTTGCTTACATATATCCCCTGATAAGCCACAAAACTTTGTCAGCAATCAGGACCTTTTTCTTTATAGAAAAAAGGCTAAAAGCCTGCTTGATTTGCTCAAGGTAATAGAATTAGTCTCTCAGGACTAGATAGAAGACTCTTGAAGGGGTGACACTTGAAACACTACAGTCAGGTGACTAGGCAACACCCTTCAGTAAAAAAGCATTGTACTTGAGTCTGCTTTTGAAAAGGTGATAGAAGATTTGAAGAGTCTACCTGATTGTTCCCTGAGATGAGAGAATCAATTCCTTACATTATCAAAGGAAAAGATACATAGAGTACTGGAACATTGGTGAAGGCTATAAGGCTCAGGATTAACAAAAAATATTCTTTGGCTATTCTTGAAAAATATTTTACTGACTTTCAGTTCTGTATGGTTGACTCTTGGTTGCAAAACAGAGTACATGACCCACCAGCATTCTAGCCTGTCAGTGAACCAAACTGGTTTTGGTGTAGATCCCTCTGATACCCTTACTTTAAATAAAGAAGAAAATCCAGGTTTTATAAAAACCAAGATCAGTTCTGGATTTTTTTCCCCATATGACAGATTAAGTTCCCACATTCTTAGGAAGATCAAAATTAAATTTAGTTTTACAGACCTTGATCAATATGCAGATAAATCCATTATTTCATATCACAAGCAGGATAAGAGAGGTTTCTTTACAGAAAATATAGGAAGAAAACAGCTTAGTGTATTTGCATGCGGAAGCAAATGGAGACAAGACAGGCTGTTTTAAGTTGTTGGATACAGAAAATAGACTTGCTGGATATAGAAAAGGGACTTGAGATCAATTGTTTTCTTTCTTCTCGGCAGTCTAGAAAAGGAAGAAACATGGTGTTCCTTGTCCATGCTAAAGAAAAATAAACCTGCTTCTCCATAGTATGGGGTCCTTATTTGGGAAAATTTCTTAAAGCTTCAGCATGTCTTACTTTCAAATTTATTTCTTGTGTCAGTCATGTGCAGACTGTTCACAATACTTCCATTTTTTCTATACTAGGTATCAAAAATTTATTATTTGGCACTTTGCCCTGTCACATAAATGAATGTGTATCTGAACTCTCAGACAATATTTGAAATGGGTAGCAATTGTTATGAATAATTCCTAGGCAATTTGCATTCCCTGAGAGATTTCCATTTATAATCCTTTGACTTTTGCATTCAAACCAGAAACAAAATCCCAAATTCACATCTCCAACAGTAATTCCTTCCTTAAAACATGTTCCTCAGTTTGTAACTGTTTACTTATAATTTCCCTCAAGCAGTAAGTAGAAGCAGCTAAAAGCTTTTTGATGAATGTTTATTCATAAGTGTTGAGGGTAAACTAACACCCACTCAATAGATGAGAAAAAGAGGAGCAAATTCGTGCTGTAAGGGGGTTTTCCACAGTATATTCAATCAGTGCAGGATCAGACAAGGCCATGAGGAATTCTCAGAGGTAGAATCATTAAGTTTTCCTAGATAAGTTGTAAACCAGTGCCCTTGGTTGCTGTTCCTTTTTTCACAAGAGTGTATTTTTCACTTCCCATCCAACAACAGCAACTAAATTTATATTTCTATTTTTATGCTCAGATGTTTTTTCTCACAGTGTTAGCCACTGATGAATGTGTAGCATGCGGAGTTGGGATTTAAAGTTTGCAAAAACATTGAGATGTATTAGATCTAACACTGTTCCTATTCTTATTGCTGAATCTTTACTGCCATCTAATAGAGAAGGTTTTAATTCTGTATTTTTCTTCAGGTTGATGAATGACATGAGATACTTTTCTGCTCTGTAATCTTCCAGAACCTCTTGGATCTTGCACGTAGTCTATCAAGAAAATTTTAAGGGCATCTGAGGTCCATTATGAAAGATTGTGGAGCAACTCTGTCAACCTCTTGTTCTTTCTGTTTTGATGTATGCTTCAACTCAGTACTAGTTTTCTAATTTGCCAGCACTCTGGAGAGCTCCAGCAACAAACGTCTTTGGGTAGGAAGAAGTACTGTATCACAAGGAAATCATATATTTTTTTCATAGAATCAAAGAGTAATTCAATTGGAAGAGAGCTCATCTGATCAAGCCACCTTTGCAAAGCAGGTTCAGCCCCAGATTGCTCAGAGCTTTGTACAGTTATGTTTTGAAAAATTCCAAGGATAAAAATTTATACAGCATAACCTCTTTAGCCTTTCCAGTTTTTCTTACAGTACTGTGGTTTTGAAATCCATTCTCATTCCTGGACTCCAGAGACACCACCAAAGTTATTTTTTTGAGCTACCAAAAAGTCTCTACAGAGGTAAAACAAATAATGTGTGAAGAGTGAATAGAAAAGAAAGCATGTCACTGCATCTGTAGCGTTGTACCTTCAGATGGGGAAGTGTGTGTGGGGGGGATAAAAAAAAAAATTGGGAGAGGTTTAAGACAGTGAGTGACTGTCTGGAAAAAAATATTCACTGTCCAGTGTCAGACTTCCTTCTGGTTTTGTCTCTTCAGGCAGAGAAAGAACAGAAGAACTGATCTGGTTTAAGCTGACTTCTGTATCTGCCAGCAGAAAATTTGCATTGGCTGTAACTTGGGCCACTCTTCATTGTCATGGTCCAGTCACTTACTGGGTCATTTTGACCATTACCCCTGTGTGGGAGTGAAAAGGGCATGTTGATGGCATTTGTACCTTTTCATGGCAATTTACAATTACTTCTGGAACAACTTAATTATTTTGAGGCCCCCCATATTACCCAAAATTTGGACGTTGAGTGTGGCATCTTCTTCCTACTGGATCTGACAGGCCATAAGTAACAAAGTGGGACTTTCTTCCACCTGGAATTAATGTGGGAATATTCCACAAAGTGGCAACAGGTAGCTCTATAGCAGATTTCCTCAGCAGGTGAAGTGCATTTGAATAAGCTGGTGAGTTGTGTTTTACAATTTCTGCCACCCTTATGGTCTTCTGTTAGAGTAAGGTTAAACTGACCTGTTCATTCATAGCAAAGTACTGCTGTGATGCTTCTTAGAGTTATTGTTTCAGACTTTCAACAAAATTATTTCATTGCATACATTAGACTGGTCATAATTTCAACTGAGAGAAATGGCTTGAACTCTGGGTGCTTACAAGTGGGCTTCATTACATAGGGTAGCCCAGAGGTTCAAGGGACTGTGCCCTCAACTGGTTTGAACTTCTCTGAAGAAGTATGGCTGGCTGTCAGGTTTTGGTGTGAAGTTCTTACAGTGAAACAATATATGAGTGCCCCAAATGTGGAGCTTTTTCCATCCAGTTTTCCAGTTTTAGTGATTTCTAGCTAAATAAAACTGGAAAATGTGGATAATAATAACAGAAATTTGTGATGCTTTTGCTGAGTTCTATGCTGTTTTTATTGTACACGTTTCCCCAGAATTTGAATTTTTCTACTGAGGATCTCTGTCACAACCATACTTAAAAATACTTTTTTGGCTCATTAAAGATAACTTTGCAACAACCATGGTTATGTTGGGATGTTTGTTTCCATTCCCCAAAAGCATGACATAGAGCTTGTCCCAACTTCCAAAGCTACAGGGAAAGTCACTTGCTATCTTTTGCATTTGTTTTCTTTTGTAGCTGCCTGCTTCCTGCAGTGGAAGAGGATCAGTGCAACCAAATCTCTGCTTTGAGGATTTCAGTATTTCCTGAAATGATGAAGGAAATTGTCCTTGGTTACTGTATTGAGAAGTCTGTTAATTATGTGTTTCTGCTGACTTCAGACCCTTTGTTTCAAAGGCCATTCAAAATACTGAATTACCTAATTATCTCCAAATAATTAGAGTACTTAGCATGTACTTCCCACTGCACAGTTAGATGCTTCAGGCAGCTGCTATTTTTACTTGAACTGTTGTAGGAGTTTTCTGTCTCTCTGGTTTAGCAAATTATGAATGCAGTGTTGTCTGATTGCTCTATCTTCTTTTGTCTTTGTATGAATAGAAGATGCAAGACTTCCATCCCTGATTTTATTGTTGTCGTCTGTGCTTCCTCCCTGATAATTTTTCCTTACAGTGCTTTTTCTAGATACTTTCTCCACTTACTGGCATGTACCTTAATTGTGGGCATCAAAGAATTACCTTAAGCTTGGGGGTTTGTTTGACCTTAAAAGATAGGGACAAAAGCTCTTGTGTGAACTGGTTATTTATTTTTTACATCCACATTTTTTCCTGTTGCTTACCTAATGTTAGAAGTGATCTTGTCCACAGAAGCCAAAGGGCTTTAGCTTTTATCTAGGCTGTTTCTAAAGGATGATGACATGGTCCACAGCCTGGCTTTTTAGGCCAATTAAATTTGAGTGGTTTATTCTAGTTTGTAAACCTCCTGACTCACATCCATGCATTTCACAATAACCCTAGGTGGTTCTCTGTGAGGACCTCCATGTAGTGTAGATTAACCTGAAATGGTAGGTTGAGGCTTATGTTCAGTTCTTAACTCTGTTAAGTTCACTATCACAGGTGTTTGCAGGAGTTAGCTAACCTGAATGGGTGATATTTGTCAACATTGTTGCATGTATCCAGGTGCTTCTTAAAATCTTTTGATTTTAAGATCTTTGCAACAGCTTTTGTCTGTTCAATGCAGTTTGAAACTGTTTACTGTGTATTTATGAACACCATAATCCAAATGAAGCATTCCTCTCAAGTGTGACTGCATGTGTTCTTATCTTGTCATTGGATGTTTATTGTAATTTTTATCCTTGTGTTTTTCGCTATCTTTGTGTCTTTTTTTCTTTTCCAGAATACAATACATTTTCAAATGCATTGAACAGATCCTGTAGCCAAAAGAAGGAGAACTCTCTGTTCAGTCAGCGAACAGATGAAGCATCTGCTGCTCAGTATTTTCAGGTAACGAAACTTCACTGCCAGTTTGTGAAATCTAAGTTATTGTTGTTTACTCGACCTTAGTCACCAGGTCAGTTAGAAAGATAGCTTAGGTTTATTCAGAGGGTGGTCAGGACCTTGGTAATTTAACTACCATGTAATTTAAGGTAAGATTGATAGGAGATAGGCTTTATCTTTTTTCTGTTTTTCCTCTCCTTCCCTTTTAGTTTTATGGCTGTCTATCTCAACAACAGAACATGATGCAGGATTTTGTGAGGACGGCCACTTATCACAGAGCTATCCTACAGAACCACATAGATTTTACAGACAAGGTAAGCTCTGTTAAGAGTCTTAAATGTTCCAGTATACTGCTTAGGGTCTAAACTTCAGCTTGCCCTGTAAAGCAATACTGATCAGAGCGGAGCCTTTTCTCACCTGGGACTTCATGCATGAATATATTAATTCATGTGTGCTTGATATAGTAATATTACTGTCAAGCACTTGGATGACAATGCATGATGGTGATGGTACATCCTCAGGATGAAGGGCACCAAACATGGACCCAAACACTAGCTACATTTGGCATCTTGGAGTTCATATACAATATTAGTTTCCTTATCTTAACTGTTGGATGTGTATTTGCTATTTTGCCATATAGTCTTGCAAATACCTGTGAAGGTATTCTAGTTTATGTCTCTCTCATGGAGGTCTACACTGAATTTTTTGCACCCCACAGCCATTACAAATTGAGCAAGCACATAAGTGGATGCTGTGACTTCGTTTGTACAAGGCAAAGATTTAGAAACAACGTAGGAACTTACAACTTCAATTGCCAAACTCATCTCTAAAATATGTATTTAGGTCTTGAAGACTACTGTAAGGAATAGATTGATGATTATTACTTCTTTACCAAGTCCTCTGCCTCCCACATTGTCCAAACCACAAACTTCAGCAAAAGATAAAAGAAAACTTACACTGGGGAAATGTAGGATAGTCTGTCTCCCAGCCACATATTAAGTCATTTTCTAATTTTATCTTTTTAGGCTACTTGAAATGCAAAGCATAGGACAAGTATATTTTTACAACATTTTTTTACTTTGTTTTTTCTATTGCAATTAGTCACACTAACTAGAGACTTTCTGACACTCTCCAGGACCCCTCCACATGCACACTCTCCTCTGATTCGACCCTTAATACAGCAACAAATTTCAAAATATAACCACATTATGCAGAAAGTTTCTCCTTTAGTAAGATTTTTAATTTATCAGCTTTCTAATTATGTTATTTTGATTTTATGTTGTGAGGCAAAGGAGGATGAAAGTTCTAATTTTCATTATATCTTTCCTCAGTTGTGTCAATTTTTGTTGTCTCTTATTAGGTAGTCTTCCTTCTGAGGTCACTGTTCTCAGTCTTGTCTGTCTTTCTGTACAAAGGAATTGCACATGCCCTGTTATCATTTTTGCCCTCTTCCTCAATGTCACCATTAATTCTGCAGCACCTGTTTTGAGAATGATTGGCAGATGTTATGCATGGTATTGTAGACAATGCCATACAACTGATTTATACTGCAGAATTCTAACTTCCTAGTTATTTTTTAACTGTACTTCTCATAAAACTTGGCTTTTTTTCCTGGGACTGCATCTGTCCATTGACGATTGATCTTCACCAAACAATTCATAATGGTGCCTAAGCTCTTTGTTGTTCTTGTTGATGATGATTCATTTAGAACTTGGATGGTACATGATTAATATATCAGCACTGAGTTTAATTTGTGCATTGTCCAGTGGCCTACCTTAGCTAGCTCTCTCTGTTCTTTAATCACTGAGTGTTGTGTCGTCTGTATATCTTGCTATTGCACTGCTCATCTGTCTTAAGAAAATAATAAAAACCAGCAAAAACTATTGGACTACATGTGTCCTTCTGTAAGCAAATAGGTAGTCTGTAAGCAGCAGCCTGGCAGGAATATCAGCTGAGACCATGTAAGGTCTGTTTATGACGTTTGGGCAGCAGACTGCTAACAAAAACAATGGAGAAAATGAAGCTGCAATTACTATTTTTTTTACCTTGTCATTTTTTTGTCTTCTCTCATTTTTCCTTCCTTTCTCTCATCTTTCTGTGTGCATTTTCTTTTAGAAAGTGCCTCTGACTCTAACTCGCGCCAGTACAAATGTCTTTATTGCATCACAGAAAAGAGTCTTTAATAACGTATAAGCAAATACCAGACAAAATATTTCCCTTTAAATGTGTAGCATGTTTATGGCCAAAACGAGGAGAGTTATAGGTGTGAAATTTTTCTGAATTGTTTTAAGATCGTTGTGTTTTAACTATTAATTATGTTCAGTAATTAATTCAAATTGAGCTGATAATTTTTCTTTCCTATGCAACTTAGGTAAACTATGCTTCTTTAAAAACTACACTTAACTACTTACTTTCATAGAAATGAAACAAACCTTTAAGAAATGAAACAAATAGGTTTCAGTCTCTGTAATTTCTTTCAGGCCTGAGACAATCCTCTTCTATTTAATTCAATGAGGTTAGTAAACTAGTGATGTGCACAGGGCTGCTCCAGTTTGCTGTAGGCATCAGAATCAAACCCCAAAGCATGTGGTACTGGATGATACCAGCTGGGTAAGTGGTGCTGCTGTATCATTAATGGGTTACGTTTTGTACTGGAATGTGTAACTTGAATATATGGTGAAAGAAACAGCAGAGAGAGGAATGTATTTGCTATTGGTTTCCCATGTTATAATGCAAAAGGCAGATTTATCTCTGTAGGTAACATATCCATTCTGTTTTTGTGCCTGCAGTAAGGAATTCAGGTTTTGCATGCTCTGCATCTGTAGGAGAATTGTGCTGCTCTGCAGTAGTACAGCTTGGTTGCTTTTCCTCTTGGTTTATTTATTTTCCCAACTGTTGGAGTGCCTTGGCTTCTCTTCAGCATACCTAATAGTAAGACTGTTATAGGCTGAGTGTTGTTGGCCACCCACCTAGAAAATGATCTCTCTTTTTCCTGATTCTGTTGAGAAATAGCAATTGTCAGAATAAATGTAGCTGAAAAAGTTGAACTACCTACATTGTGGCAAAATGCTTTCCCATGAGAACCTGGGAAACCCGTTGTGCTGAGACTTGATCTGTTGGAAATATAGCAACTATATTCATCTTACATCCAGAAACTATAAGGCAGGCAGAAACATTTAATGATGGTAGTGAGGAGGTAAAAAAGGCAAAAAGGACATAATTATTTTAATACCTCCGTTTTTGGAAAAAGTTTTATTTAGTTGCTATTTGCTTTGTTTCCTACCTACTGTGCATTCCCCCAATATATTTCTTTACCATCATTGCCTCCTTCCCTAAATTCTGTAGTAATTTATTCTACAAACACTTTTGCCTATAGTGAAGGAATATCTGGTGATAAAGTATATTTTTTTCTTATTCTAGGCTTTGGTTTTGAAAAAAACTTGTTACACTTTCTCACACAGATATTATCTGAGTTGTGTTGGACAAAATTATTTCTGGACCCTTTGAGAGGGTTCTTGATGATAAATTCAAACATTGTCTATCAGAGGTAAGCTGCTTCAGGACAAACTGAGGGTAGTGCTTGGATTGACCATTTATGTCTATTGAAGCTTAGAAGAGTAAGTAGAACTCATTCAGAATCTGAGGCTGGAATGTTCACAGTAATATTGTAATTCTTACTGGCATATACTCCTTTATATTTACTCTTAGAAGGAGTCACCTTAGAGCTTTCACTGTTTTTTTTAGTAAAACTTTGTCTTAGATTTTGAATTGTTTTAGAGCCAGAAGGGGAAGTTCAAAGTGTTTTAATTGGTTATGCTAAAAGAAAAAATGCTTATAACTGAATTTTACAGTAGCAGTGTAAAATGCTTTTTTTCCAAACAGAGTAAAGGCTGACACATTACTACTTCTTTTGAAAATAAGCCTTTTGGGTTTTTTCACACGTAGTCTATTTATGAATAGCTTACTTAAAAGCAAAGCATCTAGAACTAGGTGATCCTGGATGAAGGATCACACAAATTAACCATTCACATTGTGCAGTCAAAGGCATATGCTGGGGCTAGGGTGGAAGAGTATTTTCTGTATATAATCTTGCTGATACATAGTAATTTTGAATGATAAATGTCATTGTAGATATATGACATTTTTACTTTTATTTTTATGTGTTCACCCTGTTGTTGCTCTTCCTTGTTTGACCTCTGCCCCCCATACTTTTTATGTAAAACTGCTTTTCAGGACTCTTAATTGTGCAAAAATCTTGTACACATGAGTACTTGCACATGTAATTCTCATTAAATTCACATTAGGAAAGCTATTCATCTGTGTAGCTGAAAGCAGGAGCAGTACTGAACTGTGGTCCTGTGATCAGGAGAGTAAGGTGTAGGTTATTCCTGATTCTCATGTCTGGTAATTGCTGAAATAGCTGCATTCACATTTGAAAATAAACACTGAAGCACATACAATCTACCACCTTTCCTCTCAGTATGCATGACATCGTCATCAGCCAGCTACTTGTTATTTATTTTAAAATTCTTCTTTTCAGAAAGAATCATACTAGTACTTTCACAGCACTTTGTCTTAATGACTGCTCTTAAAGCTCTGTTAGGATGCTTTTCCTGCCTAGTGGGGCTTTCTGTAGGAGGTACCAGTGATAACAGCAGTGCCACTTGGAGAACAAGGTGTGCCATTGCAAGATAACTGGATTAAAGTAATTTAGGTCAGGAAGAACTATGGACATCTCTAGTCTCACCTGTACTGAAAGCAGGGCCATCTAGACCAGGTTGCTTAACGTCTGTCCAGTTACCTTTTGAATGAATCCAAGGGTGGAGATGCCACAGACTCTGTAGGAAACTTCTTCCAGTGTCTGACAACCCTCATGGTGAAAAAGTTTTGCTATATCTCTTGGAATTTCTTGTGTAACAACTTATGTCCGTGGCCTCTTGTCCTATTGCTGTGTGGTTCCTTCAAGAACAGTCTGTCTCAGTTCATTAGGCATACGAAGACAGCAGTAAGCTCTCCTGTTTGCCTGTCTCCTCTTGCTAAAACCAGACAAACTGATTTCTCAAGCCTGTCTTCATATCTCATGTCCTTCAGTCCCCTCATTATCTTGGTGGACATCCATGGGACTTGCTGCAACATGTCAGTGTCTGTTTTGTGCTGGGGAGATAGAAACTGGGCAGAGTTCCCCAAACGTAGTTTTAAAAATGGCCTTCCCCTGACCTCTGCTGGCTGCGCTCGTGCTAATACAGGCAATTATGCAGTTGGCCTGGGCTGCAAGGGCTGACTCATATTCAGGTTGCTGTTCAACAGGAGCACCCCTAGGTCTCTTTTTTTCAACAAGCTGCTTTCTAGCAGTCATCCCCTCACTAGAGGCTGGGAATGTTTGTTAGCAACAGATTCAGTAGAATGGCTCCCCTGCTCAGCATATTGATCACCACTATCAGGAAGTTATCAAGACATTCCAGAAATCCCCTGGGTTGGGTGTGCCCCACCATACCACTGTTCCAGTAGGAACTGGGGTGGTTGAATTTCCCAATAAGTAATAAAACCTATGATCATGAGGCTTCCTCAAGAAGGCATAATTTCCCTCCTCCTCTTGATCAAGCAGTCTATAACAGATGCCTGCCTCAAAATATCTGTATCCCTACCCTGTCTTCTCATCCCTGCCTGTAAGCTCTCAGCTAGCTCATTGCCTGTTCCCAAAGCTCCATGCACTTGAGTCATTCTTTGCAGAGAGTACAACCCTTCCTCCTGACCTTCCCAGCCCATCCTTTCTGACAGCCTGTCGCCATCCATCGCAGCATTAGCTGTGTAAGCTATCCCAGCATGTCTCTAATCCTTGTGAGACGAAAGCTGTGCACCTGTGCATGAACTTCATATTCCCTGTGTTTGTTTGTCATGCTATGTGTGCTTGTGTACATGCATCTCATATGGCTCCCCTGTTGTGCTGCTGTTACAAGGGGTGTATGGGGACCATCCATTGCCCTGTGTCCTGAACACTTCCCCTCATGCCTTCTCTTCAGGCTAAATGACCTCCAGCTATATGTATCTAGTTTTTCAGCCCTCCCTGTTACGTTGGAAAACATAACAAAGATGCTCTCATGCCACTATTTCAGAGGATCCTGTCTTTCCTCAGCAGTCATCTTCCCTTAAGAAGGTACTGAGCTCATAAAAGCTGAATTTCTGATACCAGCTGCACAGCCAGGTGTTGATGCTCAGGGCTTTTGCCTCTAAAAAGAGCCTGTGAAGATCCCAACTATCTCCTGTTCAGCCTCCTTTGACAGTTCAGTCTGCTGCTTTCCATCCATTGCATCATACTTGGTGGCTCTCCACAGCCAGAGCCCACCTCCCCACAGGTTACCATCACTCCCAGACTTAGGGAGAGTCATCAGCCGTGCCAGCCCAGCACCCACACCGCAACATCCTCCAGATATGCCTATGCCTTGTTGTGCAGCCTCCAGCAATTCCCACAACTGTATGGCATACGTTTTCTGAGCCCCTTTCCCCCTTGCTTCACTAGTTACTGGACAAATGCTACCTCTGTGTCAGCTGCTTCAATTTAATGAAGATGCAAATGAGCACAGCAGAGTCTTAATGTAGGTCAGGAGTGAGCTTCTGAGGTTAATTTCTATCATGGTCACTCAGGGTGCTTCAGTTCACATTGTGGGGTAGTTTCAAAGTAAGCAAGCTGGATTAATTTTGGATTAAACTGAACTGGACTAAGATAGAAGAAAATTAGACTAGAGTTAGTCTTATTAAATCATCCAGAAACAAAATGTTCTAATACAGCCATACCACCTGCTGATGTAGACAAAGGTATAGTGTAAGAAATGGCACCAGAATTAGGTCTGGCACAAAAAGCCATACTTCTTCATTGTATCTTTTGTGTAGAACCTGAGCAGTTGACTCTTCTTATACTTTTCACACGTGCAGAGAGTAAGAAATACTGTATTTGTGGTTCCCATTGGATTTGGTTCCTACCAAACCTTCCATCAGACCTATGATTCAAATAAATTGGCCTTGACTTGTCATTGTCTCCCTCCCTACTTACGTACCTGATACTTATTGTCACTTGCTGTTCTTGAAGAGCTGGTCATAGGAGTATACTCTAACACCTGCCAAAGCACAGAAATAAAATTGTATGAGTAACAGCCTGTTATCTGTGATATAAAAAATAAGCTTAATGGATCTTTTCACTAGGAAAGATTATTAAAGGCAAGGTTCTGGCTTCTATGCCAAACTTGAGACTATATGCAGTATCAGAAGCAATGTTAATTTATTTTGCATGTAGTACTTCTGTAACACAGATTCCTATCAACTACAACAGAGTCAGGCCATGTGTGTTAGGCTGCATTCTTTAATATGTAGCCTAAATGTCATGTAGAGTAACTTTTTTGGGGGTGGAATATGCCCTTCATTCTAAAAGATTATTTTTCTGTTAGAACTATTCTGTTTGAATACACAAAACTTTTTCTTTGTGTGTTTAAGGGCTGGTAAGCAATGTGTGTCATGTGGGAAGCTGGGGCAGAGAAGCAATAAAGAACATGGGTAGCTGGTGGTATACTAAACTGCAGTATTACTCTGAACCTGTATTATATTTAAGCTCCTCTGCTTTTCACTGTTGAGATTGGATCAGGGCTGTATCTTGGTTTCATGGTTGAAGTGCTTCAAAATCTTAGGAGGTTCCAGTTCCAGGTGGCTTAAAATCGCTGAACAGGCTTCTGTTTCATATCTTGGATCAAAATTTAATGAGAATTTCAGCCACAGGGACTGGAAAACTGTCACTCCTTGTTTTCAATCAAGCAGAAACCCATAGGAGGAATACAAACGGTGAGCTGTTCTGTGAGATTTTTCTCAAAGCTAGTATTAAAATTTTGGGGAAGCAAGGTTTAATTAAACCTTTAATTAAAGAATTAGGTATTAACCTAATTCTGTTAGTATAAAAGTGGGCTTTGCATCAAAGATCACATCAATCACATCATCTTAACCATTTCTTTGGCATTTAGCCTCTTTCCATGTACTTATACTTTCCTCTGCAGCAGTGTTGATTGATCTGTACAACAAAATGAAGCTAGGAACTAGAGGCTTGTCTGGACTGTTGCAGCAGTCACTGGCTTTGCATTACACTATACATCGAAACAGAAATTTTGATCCTTTGAACATTTCAGTCAATATTTTGGCTTGCAACAAGTAAGCCACCTGATGGATGGAGAATGACTGATAAGGCTTTGGGATTTATGTTTTAATGGAGGGCCTTCAGGAGACACCACATCAAGCAGTGCAATTAAAGGTCTAACGCTAACAGCAGCAATGACACCACAACAGTCCTTTTTGGTTGGTGGCCCATATGGGGACTGACACCAGGACCTTGGCATTATCAGCACCAAAAGGACTCTCAGGGTTTAACTCTAGCTGGCATCAAAGTACCACATAGTTGCTCGCTCACACGCCCCGCCCCCCCCCCCCCCCCCCCCAGCAGGATGGGGAGGAGAAGTGGGAAACAGGTAAAAATTTTGAGTTGAAACAAGAAAAAAATAATAATTGAAACAAAATGTAGTAGTAGTAGCAGTAATAATAATAGTATTTCTTGAAAAAAGGAGAAATAAAGAGAGGAGTAAAACCCAAAGGGAAACAACAGGAAAAAAACCCAAGTGACACACAGTACAGTTGCTTACCATCTGCCGACCGATGCCCAGCCAGCCCCTGAGCAGCGACTGACCTCCCTGGCCAACTTCCCAAGTTTATATCTGTTCTATATTACAGAATATACCTTTTGATATTAGATAATATCCCTATTATGGAGTTATTTATTATTAAATTATTCATTATATAGCATCACTATTGTGGAATTATGTTCTATATTATGGAATACCTCTTTGGCCAGTTCGGATCAGCTGTCCTGGCTGTGTCCCCTTCCAGTTTCTTGTGCCCCTCAAGCCCTCCCACTGGCAGGGCCCAAGAAGCTGAAAAGTCCTTGACTTAGCAACAACTAAAGCATCAGTCCATTATCAACATTATTCTCATACTAAATCCAAAACACAGCACTGTACCAGCTACTAAGGAGAAAATTAACTCTGTCCCAACCAAACCGAGGACAGTTAGTTTGGTCTTATCCAAGACTTCCACATCAGAGAGTGATTCTTCATTCACAAAGACACGATTCTGCAGTCCTTCAAAGAACTATTATCGTAATGTCTTCCTTCCCTCCCCAGTCTATTCAGACTATGGTTGTTTTTCTAATTTTTCTCCTAAACAAACTCAGTTACAAAAATCTATTTCTGCCAAACCGTAACCACGTATTTACACATGAAAACAATCCAGTGTTTTAAAAATATGCCATTGCTACTAAAATAAAGATTAAGAGCATTAAAACTCTTAATTAACAATCCTTTTCACTTTTTCAAGCTAAATTAGTAATACCAGGCTTACTAAATGCAGGGTACAGCTATGAAAATGTAGTTACTCAAAATACGTCTCAGGAAGTGACTTTTTGATTATTTTGTTTCTTTTGGTCTGCCTTTTGTTTTCAAGGTGGTCCTAGATGTTGGCTGTGGATCAGGAATCCTTTCATTTTTTGCAGTGCAGGCTGGAGCTAGAAAAGTCTATGCAGTTGAAGCCAGTTCAATGGCAAAATACGCAGAGGTAAGTGGTTTTCACCTGAGGCAAGTGTTAGAATGTTAAAGAGATCTGGAACTGTGCATCTAAAAGGCTAATGCTGAAGACTTCAGTGTAATTTTTCTAAGAAGTCAGGTCTCTAATGACATAACCTTTTGGAAGGTCATTTTGGAAAGTGTTCTAAATGTTCTAATGTCTCAAATAAATAAGCCATCTGATTGTTGTTTCTGTGAAAAACTGAACAGTCATAACTATAATTGAACGTCTTACTTTCAGAAGGGGGGAAAAAAATTAACCAGATTTTGTTTTCGTGGGTTCTGTGCAAAAACATTTGAGTGCTTTTTTCCTGAGTCTCTGGGACATCTGTGGGATCAGAAAGTTAAGTTAGGTTCCTACCAAGTGCAATCAGTTAGGCCTTTCAACCTTTATGCAAAACTGTGTTTAGTGTTTGAAAAGGACATGTCCAAAGAATGCGCTTAGTTTTGAAAGATGTTTTTCAGGCATTTTTACTAAGCATTCTAATACGATTTTACAAAAAATGTAAGCACTCAAAGTAGTATTGGTAACTAAATGCCTTAGGAGAAGGTAACTTCCTAAGAAGTGCTAGTCCTAAATAGCAGCAACAGGGAAATTCTCCATTTTTTTTGCAGTCTGTGCTTATTTAGGTGAACATCACCATGTGTGGTGAGAGCTGTGAACGTTACAATCATAAATTTTGTCAACACTGATCACATCTAGCTGAGTTTTAAAAATAGTTTTAATGTGGATGAGGGTGAAAAGTGATAACATGGAGGATTTTTCAACCCATACCTAGAAAAAGTTTGCAGTATCTAGACGTTAGTTTTTCTTTTTGCTTTACTGATCTAGAATATAAACGTTCAAGAGCAACATTAGGAGTCTGTAGTTCCTCTAAGTCCACACAATGAGCATTCAGTGGTTCCATGACAGTTCCTCTTGTATGTCCTGATGCAGCAATCCAGCCTCGCTCCTGGGGAAGACTGGCAAACAATTTTTTTTTGTAAAAATTTGTAAAAAATTACAATGTCTGCTGTGAACAAAACGTGAATATTAGACATTTTTATTTCTCTCCAGATAAAAATAGTTATTAATGTATAAATTCTTTGTATTTTTCACTCCAGCTTAAATACAGGACTCCATAATCTCCCCATACACATTTTGTATTAACTTATGTATTGAGAAAAAAGATTGTTTCATACAACCATTTTATAGTTCTGCCTTATTTGTGTTGCTGTTGACAAAAGTTTTATTATGTGTGTGTTACTTTTGGAACTGGTGAGGATGTACTAGCCTAACGGCATATATGTACTGAAAGAACATTTCTATTTTCTTATTGTAATTTGAATAATTGGAAAGATTCTTTTTAATTAAAGGGAGTATTTTTCTGATGTATGTCATTTTGTCAAACCTATCAAAAGCATTAAAAATGTTAATCTATGGAAGGAATCTCTCAGAGGGAAGGGTGGAAAGTGGTTTTATTTCACACAGGATTTTGTAATCAGGTATGATTTTGTGCCATATCTTTGTTTCATTATAGTCAGAAGTTTTATTTATGAAAGCATAAGAAAAAGAGCAAAAGAGAACTTTTTTTTCCTAGTAGTAGTGTAATGTGTAGTAGTGAGTATAATGTTGGGGTTTTTTTAACATTTTAGTCACAGCTTTGAACTCGACTCCGGTCAGAAGTAAGCAAAATCATTATCTGTGAAATGGCACATGCCACATCTGTGGTATATAAAAAATGGAGTATATTGTGATGCAGTGCAGATGCAAGTAATATGTCTGACAACGTATTCATAGAGAAATAGCATTAATCCATTTGTTTTATAAATTGAATTGCTTTTCTCCTGGGGAGGATGAAATGCTGAACGGCTTAAAACTATGATTGATAAAGAGGAATAAAGAACCTTTGACTGATCAAGAGAAGTAAAGAATCTTAAGCAGCTGTAGCTACTGAAGAATACTGGCTAAAATTCAGAGTGTCAGTTTGATAATTCATAGAATTTTGGTCATTTTCTTCTCCTCCTACTTTCCCAAATGGGACTCCAGTTTCATAAGAAATATAATAGACTTCTATAGCCATAATTTCTTGTGAAAACTTGTTCACTCATGAACTTTCTTGTAGGTCAGATGATCTATTAACACATAATATGTTTTAAGAATTTAAGTTTATTCAGTATAAAGATGCTTATCCATAGGTATACTATTTGTCATCTCCTTATATTCCACAGTGGGATTTCATTAGTATGGTTTATCAATTGTCTGGATTATGAGAAGAGCATTACTTTCCATCCATTTCTTCTCTCATTTCTGTATGAATTTATTATATTGTTCATCTGTTTCGGATGTGTAATAATGTTGAATGGGAGATTAATAAATAATTCCTTTTAAAATTTTTTTCTGTTATAATACAAAACACTTGAAACTGATACAATGAACTACTGACTGACAGGAAATAATACTTGAACAGTGCAAATTAATGCTGTAATACTTTTTACTGAGAGATTTCTTGTTTACAGTAAATTCCTCTTTATGGTTGGAGGTTTGTTTTAAAAGAATTATATTAAAGATTTAGTACTACAGTGCAGTGACCAGAAATCAGATGTCTGTTTGACAGTGTTGAAGACTGTGTATTATGTATAGATGTGCAAAGGTAGAATATCTGAAAAATGTGTTGGAGGGAAAATTCATAGCAGCTGCTCTATTAGGAAACATACTGGCTGTTGCTTAGTCACTCATTTATTTTAGATATTTGCTGAAGAATATCTCCTGTCTGTGTCACTGTATTCTGTGTAGTAGTTGGGTGGCTTTTTTGTTGATTTGCAGTAAGCTTGCATTTCTGTTTTGTTCCATGGCTTCATCAGGCTGTTCAGGAAAGCTAGACAGACCTGAACCTCTTTGTTATGGTGGTCTGCATGTGTGACATAATTCCATTGAAGTTCATACAGGTTTACATTAGACAAGTCTTATTTGCATTTAAACTAAATATGACAACAGAAGATTAATTAATAATATACATAATTTTAAAATGCAAGTCATTATAACAGTCTAAGGTCTGTAATATTTATTCCCAGTACTTTGCTGTTTCTGTACACTGAAAAGAATAGCATTCAAAGGAATTTTATTTTTGAATGAATGAATGAATATTTTGAGTTAATATTATTGTCACCTTTTGTTTATTTTCATGTCAGTCTGGTCTACCTATTGGGTATCGGATTTTTACTAGCACACACAATAGTTTCTGCCTGGCATTTGTGTATCCAAGGCTTAACTGCTTTTTTTCCTGTTTCGAAAAATTCAACAGAGGAGGGAGAAACCCTGTGAACCTTTATCATGACTCTGCACCAGGTTTTCTTCTATTCTGTGACTCCACGTTCTGGATATACAACTGCTGGCTAGCTAGCTCCTGCCATTTACCATCCATGGTAGAGAAAGAAAGTTGAAACGGATCTTGCTGAACAAACCAGCTTGTAATAGGGGGGAGACTGTGTAGAGTGAATGAGAGCCAGTGCTCTTCAGTGATCTGTGCATAAGATGTGAGATGAAAGCCATCTCAATCTAGATTCACTATTGCAGTAAATCCTTTGCCAATAAAATGGTGGGGAGCAGAAGAAGTAAAGCTGGAAGTGGCTGGTGCCGGTAGTTGTTTTGTCTAAACAGGAAATGTGATTCTAAGCAGTCTGTCTAGGACCAAGGGTAAGCATCAACATTAATAGACTGGTATTAGATAAACAGAAAGAGTGAGCTAGTATACATGAGGAAAATGTGATTGTGTTATGGAGGTTAGCTAGTGATGGGATCATTACAAGTAGAAATACCTACTTCTGATGAAATGTTTGTCATGATATGGGGTGTGAATAGTAAGTTGTTACATGCAGGATTGCTATTCCATCTGTTTCAATAGGCAAACACAAGGGAATTCATTTAATGAAAGACAATTAACCTTGAGTCGACTCTGTTACGACTCCTGTGAGGGTGCTCATGTATGGGTGGACTCAGTTTGCCTGCAAAACACATACAGGAATTTAGGAAAGCATTTGATATGCACTTGGGGCAGTTTTGCAAAGATTCTGTCTCAAGCACCATAATGTTTGCAGTTATTTTCTATGTATTGTTTAGGTAGTACTTGTGTGCACCTTACTATCTTCTGTGCAATAAACAAATAAACTGCACCTGTTTGTGTTTTCTGTGATTTAGATTAAAAGCCTTTAACTGTATTTAATTACATGGCAAATTGTCTCCTGTCTCAGCTGGTATGTCAGATGCTGTGTGGTGGGGTTCGTACGGTATGCTGTTAATGTACACTAAAAACTAAAGGAGGGTAGATTCAGACTAGATGTAAGAAAGAATCTTTTTTACTGTGAGGGTGGTAAAACACTGGAACAGGTTGCCTGGAGAAGTTGTGGCTGCCCCATTCCCGGAAGTGTGCAAGGTTCAGTTGGACAGGACTTTGAGCAACCTGGCCTAGTGGAATAATATCCCTGGAAGAGGTCTGTGAAGATCTCTTCCAACCCAAACAATTCTATGATTCCTTGTATTCTTTGGAACTAGTGTAGAATATACCTCATTCATACACTTAGTTTGTTTACATCTGTATTTTAAAGGTTTGGCAGTTCAGGTGAACTCTAAAGGGTGGACCAAGCCTTATATTGTAAGCTCTGATGTGTGATGATTACTCCTGAGATCTTCTGTTAGGCAAGGTCAGAAAAATTGCTTATGATCTTGGATAAATGCAGCAGTGCTGATGCACAAAATTGGAGCAGGTGGAGTTGTATGAAGCTTCCTGATAGATTAACTCTACTAATTTGACTTTCTTTTGCACCTGCATAACTGTACTTTTATCTGTAACTATTGAAAATTGCAGCCAATTACATTTTTGCTTAGGGTCTTGGTGGGCCATCTGTCAGTCTTGCTATTTACTTTTGAAAAATGCAAGAGAATGTATATGTCAAATTAACATTGTATTTCTGTTGGGGTTTTTTTGAAGCGCTGCACAAAGGCACATTGTTAACACATATATATGTTGTCACCTGCATGAGTCCTCTCAGTCTTCTATGTAGTGGGAAGATGTTATTCTGTTTTCTCTGTATCCCCCAGTGTTCAGTACATTAATAAGTTTAATTACAGCAGAACTTTCAAACACATAGTTCTTAAGCCTCTCTAAAAAGTGTGTAGTTCCACAATTAGATAAAAGCTACTGGAGTATTCGTGTTTCACTATTCAAGATGCTGTCATGCTCTTTACTATTTTGGCAGGGTTCCTATAGCAGTGCTTGCACAGATTAATCTGTTTGCCAACTTTGGGAATCAGATTCAGAGGGTTTTGTTCCATGAGGAATTTTACACTTTTGTTTGGTCTCTGGAGAAAACAGACTTGATTTATGAGTAGGGATGGATCCTGGTATCAAAATGTGAAACATGTTATGATATTTATATTGTAGTGTTTCATGATAATTCTGGGCGAAGTCATATGGAAAAGGATTGAATTCATAGCTTTGTATGATACATGACATCGATTATTGGGCTTATGGAACACTTGGGCCTCTTTTTCAGTCTGTTTTATTGGGTGAGAAATCTGCTGTATCTGGATACAAAACTGGCCCTTTCATGAGGAGAGATGTATGTGAGAAGTTTCTCATTAGCTTTATGTATTACAGAGATCAGTTTTGATTGGTTTTTTGTTGAACAAATCCTTACTATTTTACCAAAAACTTTTAGGCATTTAATTTTAATGAATGCTGCATGAGAAAAGGTAAAGGAAAAAATAGCCAGAACACAAACATGGCCGCATTTGGTGGCAGATGGATGCAACTCGTTTGAAGTGAGTGCATACACCAGATACAATTTTAACTGCTTGTATTTTGGTTCAAGATATCAATTTTATCCTCCATCACTGTAATCTTGGCCTGCTTTCAAAGTGTTCTGAAGTCTGGGAGAATCACGAGAGCATGTATGTTGAAAACAACGCATTCTTCTCCATCAGTTGACAAAATGATAACACACTGGGTGAAATTTTTTTTCCTGGATCTTTTTTTCCTTCACTAAAACGATGAAATATTGAAGCTGCTTCACTCCTTTTGTTCAAACACATTGTGCTGACCATAACTTGGTGATGGCAGGAATTTCTGAAATACTGTGTGGGAGGTGAAAGCATTGTCAACACACCCACTCAGATACTTGTTCTCTTTTTGCCACAGATTTGCTATTGATTCCCAAAGGCACTGAGTCAACAAACTCTGCTGCCATCACTGTTAGCTGCTTGTTCTTCATTTGCCAATAGTATTTGTTTAAAAAGGCACAAAATTTGCTAATATTTAAAAAAGAAGCTTCAATTTAGATTAGTAAAACCAGTAAGCTGTCAAAATGAAGGTATGGGTTGAGTGTTTCAGTGAAAGAGATAAAGAAATTTTTTAAAGCAAATCTTTTAAATGACATGGCCAATATTCCTGCCTGAGCAGGAAAGTTGTATTGGTGATGGCAGAAATAACCTCCTGTGTTTAAAACCCTCAATTCATTAATGTACTGCAGAGGGTGAATTAACATAATAATCCTATCAAAAATAAAGTAAGTTCAAACAAGATGGAAGTCACTAGGACAAAGAGTTAAGTTCATAGCTTTTAGCATCCTCAAAGTGCTTCACTTATTTATTTATTTTTAAATCTGTGTTTTAGACTAGTACTGCATGGAAGCAGAAGTTAACAATATTGTATGCGCATTTGATATAATACACTTAGGTTCTGTAGCTGTTGTACCTTTTTTTTTTCACTTCTGTAGAATCTTCCTCTTGTACAAAACAGATGTATGCGATTTGTGAGAGGCTGTAGCTCTCCAATCTTTAATGTCAGTCATTTGATTTTTGCTTCTGTTATGTGATAATAAGCCACTAATCAGAGTTCATCAATGCATGGTAAATTTCAGTTTCAGAAAAACATCTTTGTGTTTAAAAAATAATTTTTTAAAAATTAAACGTTTAACACTTTCAAAACTAGCTTTTCATTGCCACTAATCCAGCTAGACAGGAACTGCTTATGAACTCTTAAACAGCTGTAAAAATCACAGGGGAAAAAAAAAAAAAAAAAAAAAGGCTGACATAGGACAAATTATCTTCTCCCTGAAATAAATCCATCTCTTGATCTAGTCTGTCTCAGATATGCATGTAAATATGAATGCTTAAATTGACATTTGTTGGCTTCCTGACAGTCCTGGTACACAGACTGAGATTTTGGCAGGTGCAGAATTGCTTTTTCAGGCCACAGTCTGAGCATATTGGAGTGACACTGAGAAGAATCTTGTGTGAATAAGCAGAGGTGTCTGTTCCCTGAGACTCTGTGGCCAAAACCTGACATCAGCTAAATTCCTTTTAGGAACACAGTTGCTGTCTGTGCTAAGATGGCCAAAAGCACAGGGAACATTAGCTTTCCCAACTCATAGCTACACTCTGAACAACAGGATTAGTACTGACAGTGTTTCTTTGAATTTTCTTTGTTTTTTGCTGAATCTAGGGGTAGGAAAGCAAATAAACATTATTTTTGTTGTTGTTGTTGTGTAATAACAATAATATGGAATAACAATGAAAAGCCTTTTCTATTTGTCTCCATGCTACTACTTCCAGTAAAAAAAAAAATAAAGCAGTAAAAAAAAAAAGTAAAAATTTTCAGTAAAAGATTTTCATAATATAAGCATTTCCACTTCATGTGATAGAGATATTGTAGCATTCTGCTGCCCTCTAGCCAACCATGTGAGTTATCTGGCGCAGTCTGTGAGGGTCTGAAATGATTTCGGGTTCTGCCTTTGTGCATCCATGCTGCTGCTGAGCTTTTATTTGAAGGTTAGTTATTTTTAGATTCACAATTCACCTGTGAACAAAATGGTAATTTCATTTCCAAAATGAAATCACATCATGTGTCTGCTCACATAGTCTCTGGTCTAAAGAACTTCCAAAAAATCTGTCAACCTGTTCTTAGAACTGGTTACAAACACTCATCAGTAAAAGTAGCAGAAATGTTATTTACCTAATTGGTAGCGTGTTGGTGTACAATGATTTTTGTTTTATTTAGTAGTTTTATCATCATATTAGCATGCCATTTATGTAGGCAGGTTGTGACTGAAAATCTTTAATTGTATCACTGATTCAAGCTTTGATGCAAATCCTTCACACAGATGTTATATTTATAAGGCTAGCTATAAGCAAAGGTGCTATGATTCTACTGGAAAAACAGCTAGCTTTTCACTTCATTTGATGAAAACTAAATAGTTCAAGTATTTGATATAGGACCATAAAATCTTTAGAACTTTATGAAGTGTTCTGACCTGTTCTATAGGTTGTTCGGGTTGGGTTTCTTACTAACTGCTTTAGCATATTCACATTTCAGTGAATTAGCTAATAACAACATTAGCCTCTCTAGTTAGAATGAGTCATAGGTTTCATCACTGTTGCCTGAGGCCCAGTATGTTTTGGAAAAGGTTTGTGGAAGTAATTATGCTCTTCTATTGATCTTATAATTATACCAATGCAAGTACATCTGTGAGGGAGTGTTTCCTATTATTTACTGGATTTTCCTGGTATCTCTGGACATCAATACAAATCTCCTACTGTGCTGTTGCAAAGCATCCTTCATTTGATAGAATCTCCCAGCAGAGACCTTAGATTAGTGGGAAATAATTGTTTCTTTGTGAGTGTGTACCAGAAGAACTGAGATTCTACTCGTTATTTGAACATAGGTTTAGATACTTCCCCATATGTCTGAGTACAGTGCAGCTAAATAGCATACACATGTGTAGATATATAAAGGCTTTGAAAAAGCTGTTATTTTCCTTCATAACTAGCTGTATCAAACATAAAAGTTTAGGTCTGTTTCTTCTGTTCGTTAGATGTTCTGCTCCGAGGTTCACTATGCACAAAAAAAGTGGATAAATCTCCAGTATTATGGCTCTTAATACTGGACCATGTGAATGTGTTTATGTGAATATAGTGCTGTGCTCCATTTATGCTTAGAAATTACTCACTGAAAACTTCAGCTCTTTGTGTTTCTTCATTCTGTCATGAGTATGTAACTCACTCAAGAACAGTATTTTAAAAACGTGGACAATTACGATGACCCTTTCTTTGTAATCTGTATTGAATTAAACTACCCCCTTTTCCTGGTAGATATTTGTTCCTGTGGATATTGATTACAATTATCTCTTACAGAACAACAGTACTTGTACTGTCACTTGCTGATCCCACACAATACATTCCTCTGAGTTTGCTCCAGTGAGCCTTAGCCTTTAGAAATTTTCGTGTAGCAAAGAAAAATTTTACCTTTATATTTTAATTTATATTAACAGACTGAGGTAGTTGGTTTACACTATAGGGAGTTTAATGCTAATTAAAAATGTCTGATATAAATTCTGCTAATCAAAGGAGTCAACACTCTGTGTACTTTTGGGTTTTTTCCTCCAGCTGTTGGTGAGAAGCAACAACCTTTCTGACAAGATCACAGTTCTGTCTGGAAAAATTGAGGAGATCTCCCTGCCTGAGAGTGTGGATGTGGTAATTTCTGAACCGATGGGTTATATGCTGTTCAATGAAAGGATGCTGGAAAGTTACCTCCATTCCAAAAAATGGTTGAAATCAAATGGTGAGTGTGTCACCACAGTTACGCCCTGCATAGAGAAGGGAAGATAAAAATCTTCTGAAAGAAAAAGACTTGAACTGGGCCAGGATTGTCTGGTTCTATACCCTCGTTCTAGCTTTACTACCAACATCTAGGGGGGGCAGGGGAATTTGTATAATGATGCAGCCACTGCTGTTGTACTATATGCTGTGACCTCTTGCTGTTTCATGGTGGAAATAGCTTTTGATTATGTTGCTGTTGCACTGCTGCGTTCTGCTTGTGTTTTAATCTTAACTTGCTGCTGTATACACCATGCATCTCTGTTGCAACATATCACAATAGATGATGACACACTAGCCTCAACTGCCAGACAGTGAAATGCAGGCAAGAGCAGAACAGTCAAATAGGATGAGCTTTTTTCATGGAAAACCTGTAATATATTGCCTTTGGGAAAACTGTGAAGTTCAAATTGTTTTGACGTACTTTCATAGTGCTTCTCCCAAATATCTTATTCTGATACTTGCATGTTCCCTTTGAGTGACATGTGAGAGATTCACAGTGTTCAATGCTCTGTATTTCATCCCTCCTGTGTTTGGAGTTTTGAAGAGAATCAGTAAGTTCCAGGGCCTCATGGGAATCTTCCTTGAGAGGCAAATCTGAGCATCCAATTGCTAAATGATAAATCTTTCTACATGAACTGCTGAAAATTAAATGAAGTCTCTCTTTGAAAGGCTTCTTTAAAAGAGACCTTTCTCAAGTAAAATTACTCAGCATGGAAGTTTCTGAATGGACTGAATCTGTGCCTTAATGCAGGTAGCTAATGACTTTGCTGTTGATCTGTTTCAAAATTGCAAAGCATGTTTGGGCAGTATTTTTCTTGTCAGCCACTGATCCTGAGTCTCCTGTTTAGATTCTTAGGGCCCAGTTTCAGTGGAGGGCTTCTGAAAAATGGTCAGTAGGCAGCTCATTTTCAGTTTTAAATGAGTGCTTTTAAACTATGTGCCTAACTTTCTGATTGCTCACTTGTATAG
Source organism: Falco rusticolus (assembly GCF_015220075.1). NCBI lineage: Eukaryota > Metazoa > Chordata > Aves > Falconiformes > Falconidae > Falco > Falco rusticolus. Next base: position 55,143,253 of record NC_051210.1, read on the forward strand.
TGGGGATGAATCCCCTTATGTGGTGATTATTAAACTTAACGATTGTCTAAGAAGTAAGCTGAGATTGTGACATTTTGAGTTAGCTGCTAATATTTAGTACCAGTTAGCTTTGGAAACTTTCTGTCCCAAATTCTCTGCAAACTTGCTAATATTCTCCCCACAGCCAGTTTTAAAAAGCATGTGTGTTTTGTGAGTGGGTGTTGTTCTTGATTTAAATTCCTGTGAACTCTTCCTACATGACGCACTTACAAAAGGAAAGCTGTTTCCTTTCCCCTCCCCTGCTCTACCTATCCTTACCTTCAACTATGCATTGTGTTTTATACCAGATTAAAAATGGGTGAAGTACGCTCTAGTGTAGTTCAAAATGACCAGGCCTTGTTTCCTGCTTCCATTGACACGTGCATAATGGAATACAAGGGCTTTCTTTTAAGCTGCTAGGTGGTCCGATGCACTGTCCATAGCAGGTAATTCCTGTGGTTTCCTAAGCCATTAGAGTGCAACATCCTAATGAAAATGCATTCTTGCAAACTAGTGTAGATCAGGATTTCATTCCCTGCTCAGTCACTGATTTGCCACTTCATGCAAATAGAACACTTGTTTCTCAACTTCAGCATCTGTTTAAAAAAAAAAGGTATAATAACATTTTTCTGTTTGTAAACTTCTCAGTATTTACTCTGAAGTGCTATGAGTTTCCGAATAAAATTCTTAAGAGTGAAGTTCATATAACTTCTTCCTTCGTTAACAGCAGTTCTGAATTTGACCAAAACCATACCCAGCAGTTTAATTCAAGATGAAGTCTGAGCTTTAATGCAAATCCTTCTCACAAATGTTGTATTTATTAGGTTAGCTCTAAGCAGAGAAGGTGCTGTAATTCCACTGGAGAGTGCTGAGGACGTATTTAATAGCTAGCATTTTGCTTCATTTGAAGAAAGCTAAATAATTTGGATATTTGATATGGGACCGTGAAATTACTAGGACTTTATTAAGTATTCTGGTTTCTTAACCAGAAATTAAGTGTTCTGGGTTGGGGTTTTTACTGGTTTAGCATATTAACATTTCAGTAACCCATATATTAATGAAACTAAATGCGAAGATATCTCAAGTGTATGGCAACTGCTGCTTCTGAACTGGTGGTTTCTTGCTGGTGAAGAATCCCTGTAGGGATATCTATGGGACTATAGAATCACAGAATATCCTGAGTTGGAAGGGGTTCACAAGGATCGTCACATCCAGCTGCTTACTCCACACAGGACAACCTTAACACTAAACCATGTATTTAAGAACATTGTTCAAACACTTCTTGAATACTTGCCTTTCTACTTTATATTGTCTTTTGTTTACTAGGAATGATGTTCCCAACATACAGTGACATTCATTTGGCTCCTTTTTCTGATGAGCAGCTGTACGTGGAACACTACTCCAGAGCCAATTTTTGGTAATGATTATTTATGTTAGTTTATTTTTGTCAAAGATTCAGTAGAGGTTAAAAATTAAATTAGTTCTTTGATTCAGCATAAGCTATCTGGCAACATTGGAAGATAATGTTTTTATGTTTTCCATGTTCAATTCTGCTCTAGCCTACAGTCATCCTGCTTACTGTACAAGTCTGAAGGATCTCTCAGGAAGTGCTGGAGCTGTCAATTTCAAAAGAAATTGACTCCATGGAGCATCCATTGTGAAAAAAATAGTTGACTGTGAATCAGGTGCTAGTTTTCCTTTGCTACACCAAAGGGTAGTATGCTGTGTATGGTGATCATCATATTGCCTGAAGTGCCAGGTGTCTGAGCACAGGAAAGATTCCTTGGCAATCTTCAGAGAGAATAAGCATTAATTCCTATGTCCTGAACAATTTCCAATTTGGTAGTTACTTTCTGTCCACCTAAATTTTTCATGCAGCTTTAACTAGAGGTTGCACTCCTTTTGCCTCGAAGTGTCCTACTGCTACTATTGAGCTGCTGCGGTGCTCTATACAGGATATCTATATAGTGATATTCTAATCAGGAGAAATTCAGATTATTCCA